>NC_074709.1:8994200-9134585 GCF_024334085.1 Lutzomyia longipalpis | reverse complement strand
AACGCAGTGGTACTTGACCCTCCACTTGAAATAGTTAGTGAATTATTTTGTTAAAGAAATTTTTCCAGGAAATTTTAATTTGCAAAGGATATCATTGTAGGGATGATATTCTATCGATTTGCAAAAAATTTGGTTTCAAAAAAAATTTTTTCCTATGAGTTATCAAAGAAATCCTCCGGAGGTGTATCAAGGGGTTTTCAGGGGGATCCTGGGGCTACGGTTTGGGGTCCCTTGGCCAAATTATCACTCAAATCGGTCAATATTGAGTTCCCCTAGGGGACTGCGTTGAAAAAATTAAAAAAGAAGCATTATTGGCTTTAAAAACTCAAATGGACCTATTTGAACTTCGCTTCATTTTTGGCCATTTTTCAGATTTTTGCCCAAAACTTCCCCAGGATCAAAATCCTGTGGATAATTTGAACATATTCTATTGTAAAAGGATGTAGGCTATACTTTTTGGTTGATTTTGGATTAGGTTTCCCAATCATCTGACCAAAATCAAGCAATAATAGGCCGGACCTATCTAAATTTCGTCCACTGTATACCTTGGCCGTGAGCCAGAGTTGTTTTTGAAAAATTACTCACATTAATTTTGTCTCTTTCTCTGTCCTCTTGGTGATTTGCCCGAAAATTGATTTTTTTGTTGTACATCTTGGATTTATGGAAAAATGGAATTTCTTTTTTTTATGATGATACACCCCCAAATAAATCATTTGTTACACTGTCCATCATGGAGATATCTCCACCCCTATTGCTTTCACAGATTTGTCCATTATTTTATGGTTTCTCTCCACTATGTGGATTAAATCGTTATGTTGTAAGTTGTATGATGTGTCAGTATTTCAATTATGCTTCCGATATGGCTCAATTGAAAGCTCTGCAATTGTTGTATCAGCTTAAGAAGCCCCTAATTGGCGACAATATTGATAATTAGGGATTCACTAAAAATTCTCCAATTAGCAATTTTACTCCAAAACTAATTTTTCTTTAAAGAAATTTCTTCAAGAAGTTGAGAAAGTTAAAGGTCACACCTTCTGAATTTATTTCTTTCATTCAATTAATTTCTTTCAATGTAATACACATATGACCCGTGTTTTGGGGAAAACAATAATGAAAAAAAAATATCCCAAAGAGCATTACGTAAAAGACAAGAGAGAATTGGGCAAGAGAACAAAAACTCAATGACGTGATAGTGGAACATGTCCACTGTGGTAGCCAAGAAGACCGATAAAAAGAGAATGTCTGTGAAGAGCCACATCACATTCTCCGCAGTTCACTTTCTTTGAAAGTTTTGTATTTAAAAAGACGCCTAGAGGCTGAATTAAATTTCCCTCTCTATCAGTTTCGCAAGATCTGTCTTTTTTTTCCAACAACTTTTCATGGAAATTTTCCAAAACTTTGCCCAAAAGGAGTTTCCCCCCAAAAAAAATTGAGCATCATTATTGATTAAAAACTTAAAGTCATTTAAAAGTTTCCTTTCCCACATTTTTTTTTCATAAAAAAAGAAGAATAAGGAAAATTTTAATAGAATTTTATTCAATTTTTGAGATTTTCTATTATATTATCTAAAAGCTTGTCACTTACACATCGCACATTGTATTCATCTTTAGTCAATTTTCTGCGCAGGTAATGATTTGTTGCACGTTATCCATGCTATATATGTAACTATACATAATATATGGTGTACAATTTCTCCGTATAATATACTTTCACCCTCTTAGGGATGCTTTTAAAATTAAATTAGCCATAATCTTCACCTCAAGTGTCTGTGGTCTCATATACAGCACACGATCGATTGCAATAAACAATTCAAGTCTTTGCCCACCCAGGGGTATAGTTTGTCGAAAGTTCCCTGTGTGATATGTTTCTTCACACTAAAAGAACGTTGATTTCCGTGCACATAAGGGTGACATGTTGAGGGTGCACGAGGGGGTGGGGTGTAACCTACTTTTACTGCGAAAAGAAGAACTTTGATTGGGCGCAAAAAAAAGTTGCTAAACTTAATGCTTATTTTTTTTCACCCTCATTTTCACTCCAAACGCCAAATGGTCGACGTCACGCATATTTTTCACTATTTACGCATCGGTAGACATCTAGAGAAAATCCATGTGACGCCACTACTGCTGTCTCGCAGAAGCACAATGATGAAAAATTCGGGCACAATGACGAGGAGCTTTTCATGCGTATATATACACAGAAGAAAACTTTCCATCCATACATCTTTCGTGGATGAAGGAAATTTCCTAAAAAATCAGCATTGTGGGAGTTGAATGATGCAAATTAGTGAGCGGAAGTAGTTTAAATGTGTTTCCACGAAGCCATACGAGATGGCAGTGATGTCGCTTTGAAGAGTTTCCGGTTGGCGTGTGACTTGAATTTAAAATAAAAAAAAGCTCCCGCGACAAATTTTCCCCATTTTCACATTTACGTAGGAAAATTGCAATATGTATGTTAAATTTGTGCAATTGGATGAATTTTTCTGGGACATTTTTGTGTAAATTTGGAATTTTACAAATTTGCACCCCAAATTGGCCATTCCTTTCCGCCTCATTGTTATTTATTCGAAGCTTTTTTTCATGCGGGAGTAGGAAATTATTTTATTCTCTCTTGTTTTTCGCTTTCGTTCATTTCATTCGTTGTCGATAAATTTATTCAAATGACCCATAGCATGGTCAACACGTTGGGGGACTAATAGGGATATAGAAAAAAACTCTCTATTGAGGTACTTAGTTATTCTACATGGTGGAAAAAATTGGAAAAGCTTTTTTATGTCTATTTAAAAATCAAATTATCCAACGTTCATCACCATTATCATTCCAAACTATCATTATTCGAGGCTTAAAAGTAGTGGCTAAACTTTATTAAAAACTATATTTGCTTAATGGAAGAATAATAAAAGAAAATATATAAATTTTTTATCTATTTTTTTATTTTAGTATGTTAGTTCAAATCAAATAAAAATAATTTATTTATCCGATAAAAAACGTAGAGCAGGATGTTTTTTTTTTAATTAAATGTTCAATACACGTGCAAATATCATGATCTATACAGAATATTGCACAAGGGGTGTTTATCTGAATGAAAATCTTCGGATCTTCGGATTATTCGCCAAAGATTCGGATGATTCGCGAAAGATTCGGATTATTCGCCAAGATTCGGATTATTCGCCAAGATTCGCTTGATTCGCCAATATTCGGTTGATTCGCTAAGATTCGGTAGATTCGCCTATATTTTTGGTGCACAAATAACACTTTTTAAGCAAAAAACTATAGCTTTTAAGTATTTCGCGTATTATAGACGTACCTAAAGTATCTAAACGTGTTTGTTTGAATTTTTTGAACTTTATTTAACCCTTGGAATGCGGAGCGGGGTCGTTGAACGACCCCAGCGCTATATTTCGTGTTATATCTCCATAAATATATAAGATACCATTCCCATCTTTTGGAAATAAGTTCTTTGGTTATCTGAGGAGGTTGTGTAAAAATTTCAGCTCAATCCGACCACCACAAGAAAAGTTATTAAGGAAAATGTAGAAGAAGGGAATTCAAAAATTGGTGTAACGGTCATGCTGCGGAAATTTTTTTAGAGCATAAACAACATAAAACATAATTAGAAGCATGTAAATGTGCAAAACAATAAAGAATATTCGAGAAATATTGCCATTTATCACTTTGCGGGAAGTTAGGGGAATGTGGGGAACAGTGAAAAAAAAATTGCAGTTTCTTGGCAAATTTGTCAAAAAGAAATTGTGAAAAATGATTGAAAAATGTTTTTCCCTAATATCTCCTTCTAAGTATTTTAGGGCGGCGAATTTGTGGTGCAGGGTGCAAGAGGACTATATAAGGAATCTATAGGCACTAACCCGACAACTCCAGGTTGTATAGTTTGGGAGAAAATTGGCCTTCTTTTTGGGGTCGTTCAACGACCCCACCTTCGCATTCTACGTAACTACCAAGGCCTCCGCATTCCAAAGGTTAAAGTTTAGAACAACTTTTTTTTAGTAAAAGGTTCTCAAATCGTCGGAAAATTCGATTTTCTAACTTTGGGGCCAAACTGTACTTAAAAGCACTCGAGATATAGCCTTCATTCAGAACTTTTAGAATACTTACAAGAATTTTTTAAATGGCGAAATCTTCTAAACGGTGACATAGATTTTTTTCATTTTTTTGCATGGTAAAAGATATTGAGTCAGGCTACAACATATCAAAATTTAAAAGATTTGCCTAATGGGGATTCGGGGATATTGCCCCTTAATGTTAGGCAATTTTTGTTTTTAATTTTAGCGCCTCTTGCGGCCATTTTTGGAACTTTAAATGTTCTAGACAGTTGTAAGGCTTCTTGAAACCTTTCATTTGAGCTTGAGTTGGTAAAAATCGGTTAAGCCGTTTTCGAGTTATATCGAGAAAACACTTTTTTTGCTTTGGGCCGCCATATTTGCTAAACTGCTTGACCGATTTTCAAGTGTAAATTATCGATGAAAACGTCTCACTGAGCTCTACAACATACTAAAATTTCAGACCTCTAGCAATAAGGGAAGTGATAACGATATTTAAAAATGGTGGACGGCGGCCATCTCGGATATTGAAAATGCGAAAAAATGAAATTTTACACCCACATTTCAATAGAAAAGTTCAAACCCGAAGTCTCTATCTTTTACCGTTCTCGAGCTATAAAGCAAAGTTTAAACCATCACCATCGGTACGCCGGGTGGAACAAAAATGTCATTTCAACTTTTTCGTAATGTGGAGTGACTAAAACACCTAAAACATAACTTATATGAAGTTTGAACGCGGTCTGAGGTAGTCAGTTATTCCGACATTAACTAATTATGAAGAATGTTAATCAAAATTAGCAAATATTTTCCAATATTTTCCAATATTTGCCAATATTCGTGAAGATTCGGATTATTCGCCATGATTCGGATGATTCGCAAAGATTCGTCAAGATTCGCGAAGATTCGCCTAAAATATCCAAAGATTCGCCAGATAAACACTCCTTGATATTGCATATTAAAATGGAATAGAACGAATAACATGACCTATTTTAATACTATAGCTAACAATTAAAAAATACCGAGCTTTGCATTATTTGGAATTATAATGTGAAACTATGCACAAATGTCGCTCGTACATGTGACGATTACCTATATTCATATTATATAACAAAAATTTGTTTTAATCCTTTCAATAAAATCAAACAAATGCTAAAGCTTTGGTATATGTTCATTAACACAAAAATTAAACTTTACAATGTTTCATCTGTATTCTTGGAATACTTTCAGGGAAAAAAATCATCTAAAATGCCCTAAATTCACGCTGAGATTGTCACATTCTCTAATTTCTTCATTAATTGTCTTTTAAGTCTCGCTTATGAAAGCATAAAAGCTTTAGTTTGTGATTGTAAAACTAATTCGATGTTATTTATTGAGAAAACGTGTTTGGCATAGAAATGATTTTTTAGCAAAATCTCTTGGCAATTTCCCATTTTTCACATAAAAATCTCTCAATTTCGCTCTCGCGGTTTTCAAATGCGCACCCAAGGAAAAATTTTGCCACACATTGAGACATTCTGAAAATATATATATATGTATGTACATCATTCTTGTATTGTAAGAATACCATAACACGACAAATGATGAGGTGTCGAGGAGAGTTGAAATTCAATTTGCCAAAAAGTCTAAAGTTATTCCACAGCAGAAGTTTTAGCTGTGATTCTTTCTTCAAAGAAGCACAGCTTCTGTGTACACTCAAAAATCCAAAGTCGTCAGATCGGGCTCAAACTTGGGATGACCACGAATTAGGGTCCCCACATTCCAAAAAACGTATGCGCCAAAAATTGGTCCGTCCGTCCGTCCGTCCGTCCGGCCGTCCGGAACCTTTCGCTAAATTACAAGAGAACGGTAATAGATAGAGACTTGCGGTCAACGGCAAAGTTCATATATCAGGTGGAAGACATCCGATTATGAAGTCAAATCTGACCCCCCACCCTCCCGTCCGCCATTTTGAATAACCTCAAAATTTTGTTTTGCCTATATCTCAGCCCCTGTAATAGCTAAAAATCTGAAATTTTTATATGTTGTAGGGGACATCAACACCTTTCCAACGATACCTCATTTTCGAAAATCGGCCAAGCCGTTTAGTCAATATGGCCGCCACAATTTTTCATCGAAAATCGATCATAACTCGAAAACGGCTTGACCGATTTTGATCAACCCGAGCTCAAATGAAAGATCTCAAGAAGCCCTACAACCCCTCGGAACATCGCAAGTTCGAAAAATGACCGCAAGTGGCGCTAAAATCTAAAACAAAATTTTCGATGAGTTTTCGATGAATATCTCGAGCACGGCTTTATAGATTTGCTTCATATTTTGATATGTTATAGTTGGCTATAATATCTTTCATCATGCCAAAAATGAAGAAAATCTATGTAACCGTTCCGGAGATATCGCGTTTTAAAGTTAACATGTCATATCTTGAGTTGCATAAGACCAACGCCCCGCGAAGCGGGGCGTTTTATATATACACATATAAAAGTAAAGTAAAATATATATAAATGCATAGATATATACATTATATATACATATAAAAATGCAAAGATAAAGATATATAAACTGCAAATATAAAAATTAAATATAGCATGGATGGAACAGTATAAAGCGAAAGAACGGTAAGTAAAACTTACAGGCTGTGATTCTTTCTTTGTCAATGAAATGTGAAGATGGCAGAAAATTGAGGATGGGCAAATTTTGAGGAGAGACTTACTCGTGAGCCGAATCACAGCCAACGCCCTCCACGATTCAGACTTTCTTCAAAATTTCAGCGCGTTGGCTGTGATTCTGCTCGCGAGTAAGTCTCTCCTCAAAATTTGCCCATCCTCAATTTTCTACCATCTTCACATTTCATTGACAAAGAAAGAATCACAGCCTGTAAGTTTTACTTACCGTTCTTTCGCTTTATACTGTTCCATCCATGCTATATTTAATTTTTTTATATATTGACAATAGGGGGTGTAATTTTTTCTTCTTCTGGAAAATTGACATGAAAATGAGTATCAAAAAGACATTTTGAAGAGGAGGGGCAGGGGTAAAAATTTTGCTGACATTTCCAATTTTCCGGAAAAATTTTCCAATTTATCTGTAGAAATACGCGGGTAATTTCCCGAGCAATGGAAAATTTATGACGTATACGGCGTCCAGCAGAACTTGAAGAAAGCTTTTTTTTTTATCGCAAAAAAATGAGGAATAAACTTTAAATTTCTTTGCAAATTGATGCAATCATTTGTGGTAACAATTTCCAAAGGGATTTTTTTCTCACAATCTGAACTCTTCCATCGTCTTTGAATTTGCAATAAAAGCCAAAAAAATCACGCTGAGGCAACAGAAGGGAAATCTCAGTGAAAAGAAGCTGGGTAAAGAGACCATATTCCAATGTATATATGTAGAGCTTTAGAGCTATATAGAAAGCTTCAGCGCTATATGCGGAATGCTTCATGAAGAAAACATGCACATTTTGCGAAAGTTTGCGTCTAAAAAATAAATAATAAAAAGCTCATAAGCTATATGTTGCATTCACAATGGGAACTTGCTCACAAATCAGCCCAAATGTTTTAAATGAAGTTTTCATGGTATGGACGTGACGCAGAAACTTGTTGTACAGTAAAGTTTAAAAAATTTAATTAAATATTTTTAAACTCTTTCATTGAGATTCAGTATGTATTATTTGAAAACTAATTATCTTAAACTAATTTTTGTGACAAATTCTGTCCAAATGTAAAAGATTCTTCTAAGAAAATTCCTAAATTATCTGTTAGAAATTCAGAAATTCTTGATCTCATTAGCAAAAACTTAATATTAAGTATTTTATCACACCATCCCCTCTGTGAGTCAGGTGTGAAACCCTTGTATACTAACTGATTAGTTGCGATAAATCCCATAGCTATTAATTGCTCTCTTTCACAGCTGGATTCTTGGAAGTGGAGCTCTATAAAAAATTCAAGTGCTACGTGTGAAGAGAAATGCACATAGGGTGGGAAGGATAGTTTATTGTGGTTTGAATGCAAAAAGAGCACAAAGAAGGAAAAATCAATGAGCCATCCCTTTCTATTCAGATAATATCCATTTAAATCAATAATTTGTTACTGCGAATACACCTGCGACCCTCTCGGTGGAATATCCCTCTCTAGATGGGGGGTTTTTCCTAGCTGGTGTGGTTAGCCCTCTCTTTTCCGTGTGATTTGCATGCGGACGGTAAGGGGGTGGGGATGGTACAACGGTGGGTTTATGATTCACCGGGGGTTGACATGGTTGGAAATTTATTCTCTTCGCCATTCGATCCGCATGCAAAATATGCGCCAAGAGGCGCCTGGTGGAGGCGCCAAAAGAAGAAAATTTGCCATGAGAGTCCGGATAATTTATTAAAAATGACTCCCAGGCGTTCAGTGTGTAGTAATATGTCTACGGACCGTGACTAGCGACCAAAATCACTTTGGAAGAGAATAAGCTTTTCTGTTGTTGTATCGTACAGGAATGTATGAATTATATTTTTCTTTTTTTTTGTGGAACTTGAGGAAAAACTCTGCTACATATTTTGCGGTTAAATACTTTTATCTGGCTCTTCCTGTCCACTGCAGCAGCCATTCATAAAAAAAGCTCGTAGACAAAAAAAAGAGATTAAAGCTTTTAATTAATTTGTATTGTAAAAAGCGCTTTCTGTCGATTTAATTGTTTTAACACATAATTCCCTCACAAAGTTTTATGCCATGAAAACAGACTCATATATGTATAATTCACAGGGTACAATTTAAATTAGTTTTCATTAAAGCACATCTTTCCAATTGAACGTTTTTAGCTTCGTGGAACAACTATATGGAACTTGGTGGTACTTTATATGTTCCAATTTATGAATAGACTTCTTTAATACACAGGCTGTGAGAGAAAAATTCCCACTGTTGAATCCCTAATGACTCTGTAAAAGCCAATGACCATTGCAACCATCATTGGCTCCTTGTCTTGTATGTGGGGTACTTTAAAAAACCAGCACGTTGTCGCGGCGGTTTTCTACGTTTGCGCATGGGGTTGATTTTTCTTGGAATGGGCACACAATATATGGGGCGGCCGTGGTGGGTTGAAAAGCTCGAGCTTTCCCGAGAGAGAGAGAGGAAGAAGCCGAGAGCGAAGGCACATATTGAATGGGGGAGATTCTCTTTGTGGATTTTGGATTCTAACTCGCAGTAAAATACGAGCATCGCGACAGTTTGCACGCTCCCTACATACTCCTTTGGGTCGTTGAGCCCCGCAGAGTCCGCTTAATTGATTTTCTCTTCCTTGGGCAAAATCATCACATAGAAAAAGAGAAACTTCTGTGTGCTCCATTTGTGGGCTGCACACTTTAGGGATTTTCTTTTTTCAAGAAAAAGGCTCCTTTTTGTAGTATTTTAGAGCATTTAGCTCCCCCAGGGAGAGAGTGCTTTTATGGAGGAATTGTGTTGTGGATGCAAAGTGCGAGATTTTCGGTGCAAAACTCCCGTCTGCACGACCCCAGAAGCCCCCATCTTGGTGAAGTGATTTGCAGGTGTGGTAAAAACGAAGGAACTTTCTTTTGCAAAAGCCATCCTGGACCATGAAAAAGTTTTCTCGGTGCCACTGACGACGACACCTTGTCTACCATTTGTGTGTGGAGAGGAAAATCAGAAAGGGAAGAGGCACACAAGTTTAGTAAATCAAAACCAGAGAGGATGAGTGTGAAGAAAATTGTGCGCAGCATTTCACAATATTCCGTATTGAGGACCTTTCGTGCATGGGCGGAACAAAGATGGTGCTCTGAGGTGCAAGTGGGTGTCCGATAAGACGGCTAAAAGCGCCCCGTGGGACTCAGCGGTGTGTGCCAGTGACGCCTGGACGGGGCCCCAGGAAGCGCGGCCCAAAATGAGCAAGACGGGCAGCTCAGACAGCACCAGTGTCCCACTGATAATCACAACAAATGAATGTGGGGGATCTGCGCGTGCCACCACCGTGTCCACGAGTCCCGAATTCGGGGGGCCAGATCTCGATGATGTGAGCTTCCGGGCCCCCAAGTCGTGCCGGAGCTTTGTACGATCGAAAAATCTCGGTAGTGAGCATCGCAACAAGTCGGTGCCACAGAATTTGCAGGTTTGATGGATGCTAATCATCCTTCATTGCAATCTTTTCTTGGAAATGCCGCGAGACGCCTAAAGCTCATCCCAGGAAAAACCGAATTTTATCCTACCGCCCTCTCTTCCCCCGCGCTCGCTCTCTACCTGCAAAGACATGCAAATCCACCCTCAATTGCGTGAAAAACCACTCGGTGTTTGAAATTCAATCTCAAAGCATCCAAAAAGCCAATGTAATCCATCCACTCCCACCAAACAGATACATTTGGTTAAGCCCTCTGGGTTCACTGGATTCGCCATCTAGGCACCCAAAAAACCACTCCCCCGCCCCATTCGCACCATCCACCCATTTAATGTTGGTTCATTTCGATACACAAGAGCGGTGAAATTTGTGGAACATTTTGTGAATGAAAAGCGCATGAGCAGGAAAAGATTCACATATTTGGAAGCTTTGGCAAACAGCATTGTTGAGCACAAAAGAACTCACTCTCATAGATGTCTGTATGGCACCCTCCACGTACCCACCACCTCCCCCCGAAAAAAGTGGAACGAGTGGTGGAACATTGAAGGAATACCACAACAATATCTACTGCTAGGCCAATATGAGCTTTTATAGTGCGAATTGACTTTCATTAAGCTTCCTTCCATGACCCCATTTGTAAACATTTCGCGTGTACCCCACGAGGTTCTAATTTCCATGCCCTATACCCTCCCCCCGCCCATACCCTTGTACATTCAGATAAAGGGTATGTGTGTAAAGGGTGGTTAGATGATTGCTCATTGATTATCGCCAGCTGGGTAAATGGCACAAAGTTTGAGTTCTTAAGGGGCAATTAATCTTCGGAGACACTATAACTACCCCATTGTGTTACATAAAATGAGATGTCTTCACCAGAAGTTTAAGTATCTGTTAAACATTCTTATTTTTTTTTCACTTGAATGGATATTGCTTGAATTTCCGGAAGAAGGGAGCTTTTATTTATTGATTTTATTTTAAAGGGAAAGAGTATTGAAGCTCTTCTTAAATTATTTGCAGAATTTATAGCTATTTATCGGCAAAAGGATTACGTATACATTTTGATGTTTTAGCTAAAAACAAGCTTAAAGTGATGGTGTAGTGAAGTAAATTGGATTATGGTGAAACAGAATACAACGTTAAAACTGTCTGAGAGAATTCAATCAAGGATTAAATTGTTCCAAATAATCTCTCGTAACCTTAAAGGGAATTTTGTGGGGAAATTTTGCATAATCACAATGACTTTTCCTTGCAAAATGATTAAAGACTTTGCAAGAGAAATTATTGAAGTGAAAAAATTTCTGAATATTTTTCTGCTTCTTTCTATAGTACGTAATATATGAAAATGCAATCGCATCAGAGAGATAAAAAAATCCCTAAAAGAAGTTGAGACAGAAGCATTTCATCAACAATAAATCAACTCAACTAGAAGTAAAGAGATCAGACAGAGAAAAATGGTTTTGTTGAAAGAATTTAAAGAGAAAAAAAAAGAAACTTATCAATCTGTGAGGGAAAATATCTGCAGAAAAAAGCGAGGGGGGAAAACCCATGGAAATCCATCGCCAGTTGGCATCATATAAAACATTCACAATGTTAGTTGACTTGAGGGTTGTATGAAACGGTCACCGGGCCAGACATCTGGGCGTCGTGGTTGGAATTGGATGTGGACGCAAAATGTAGAGAAATGTTCAAAACGTTCCGTATCAAGGGCAAGCAATTAAAACACCCTCCACAGCATATGAATTATTCACAATGAGTTGCGTTAAAGAGACGTACGAAAAGTGCGGGGTTCATGGAACACAAAGGTCAATTCAAATGGGAAGTTTCACGTAGAAAACTTCACGAGAGCTTTTCAATATTATATATTTACTTATGTATCGGCGGAACGTGGAATTGATAAAATCAATATTGATTTGTAGAGTAAAAAAAATGAAAGCTAGTGTAGATCAGCTTTATTAACAATATCCTTCAATCATATATAATACGCAAAAGCTCTACTGACTCGTCCCTCCATGGTGAACTTTTGCAAAAGTATACAAAAGCTTTTGGAGAGGTGAAAACGTGCCAAAGAGGGTGACAGACGAAGTGTGAATTGGATAACACTGGCGACATTTGCCAGCATCTTAATAAAAATAAACCTCCCCAACATTTTTATATTGCCCCGAGCTTTCGCCTCAATCATCCCACTCCTCTCGTAAAGCCTCCACGCGATTTCCCTCAAATACAATTCCACATGGTCGGAGGGCTTCCAAAAATCTTGCGATTCTCATTTTTTTTATTACACCTCCGCGCGACCTCAATTTCACCGCCAAGTTTGTATCAGAGGGTTGGAAGGAAAAAAAATGTTACAAATTATGAATTGCTGACGTTGAAGAAATCGATAGGTTTTTCACGTGATCCCGGGTGGTGTGCTTGAGGAAGCATGGTGTATTGTTTAATTCACAATTTAGACGCCCTACAATTTTTTTAACACTGTTTTTCCATATAGTGAAACCCTAGAATTAACTGAAAAAATGTGTTCGAAATAATAGCAGTTTGAACACGTTTAATTTCAAAGAATTAATTTATGTAGAAGGTATCAGTGAAATAAGACAGTTTAAGCTTTAAAACAATGGTAATTTCTTGGAGGGGAAATAAAAATCTTCATCAAGATTAACCCAGATATGTTCAGGAATACTTGAAAAGTTCATAAAGTGCTACTTCTCAAGCAAAGTTCTTGCAATTTTCTCACAAAAACCTTAAAATTCTTGTGAAATTTATAAACTTTTTATGCTATATTTTCATACACTCAACGTTAGAAAAGTAAATTTTGGTTAACTTCTTCTTTAAATTTGTGGAAGAAGTAGAAGATTAAAATTCAAGTTTAAAAAAAATTGATCAATAAAATTTTTACTTAAAAAAGCGAAAAAACTGCTATTATTGCGAACACGCTGGCAAATTTCTTTAGCATATATAGTAAAAGCTCTATTTTGCGGCATTTCCAAGTATACTCTCCTTAGATTGATTTTCTTAGACACCTCCCATATATCAAGTTAGAATTTTTGTCCCACACCGTGTTGTGAGGAAATTAGAATTTTCCTCAATTCATTGTTGGGTGAGTGGGGGGTGTTTGATGGGAAATGTAATTTTCCCTCCTTTCCGCTATCAACATCCCTCCCATGCATTGTATGGTGTATTGTAATAAAATGGAATGCATTTTGATGGTGACATCCGTGTGTCTTCTTTTGCCGCCCCAGGCCACAGAGAAATGGTCAAGTGTTCGCCTGAGTACAGATTCGAGGAATAAAGTTAAAATTGAAAATCACATTTCGACACACTCAAATTTGAATCTCAACGGATTCGGCACGGAAATACCAAAGGCTCACCTTGTTGGCAAAGAGGTAAATTGGTCCACAAAATGCTTTGATGGTGGTAAATTGGTGCACAATTTGTCTATTTCTCTGTAATTTACATCATTAACACACACACACTACACACATTTATATGCATTTCCATGTCACATCATAGCCTCTCTCTATCTCTGCACAAATTAAGAGCAAGCTCATATAACAACCTGAGTTCATTTTGCAATACAACATTAATTACAAAAGGATTCAGTGTTGTGAAAGAAAACCTCAATCTAAACGCCAGTCTTTCGTCAGTCTTCTGTGTGAAAGTTCATTTTCAACAAATGAGCATACAAAGGAAACTTTCTTGGAAGAAATGTCATTAAATTTTGATTCCTAATTGTTCTCCCCCAACGTGTAGACACTAGAATTGATCCCAAGAACACAAACTAAAGTAACTCAATAAACACCCAATGTCAGCATAACGTATGTAGTGTAGGTTTTCATGGGAAAACATAAAGCACAAACTTTACATAAACTAAAAGCGCGAAATAACAAGGAAAATTGATGATTTTCCTCCCTCATTCAGCTCCCACTGGTTATACTTTTACAATAAAATTCAGAATTTTCACACCAGTTCACTTCACTATTGCCAAGTTCTAAATGGAACTTCTACAACAACTGCGAGGGGGAATGGGGGAAGTTGACAGTGGATTTCCCAGAAAACTAACTAAAAGCTCTCCATAACTACTTGTGCGACAAGATAATTAACTATATACTATCGTTGGGAATATAAATGAACACTCCTAAATGAAATAACAATTTTCCGCAAACCATCATATTGTTTAATTTCACATCTTCCTTGATGGGGGATTTTCCAGAATTTTCTTCTTTATTTTATGTTTGAACGGATTTTTTTTTAATTATTTTATTTTTCTTTCAAGCATTTGTCTTTTAAAATTCTCAAGAAATATTTGTAAGAGAAGAGAAAGATTCAACTGAAGAAATATCTCTCAGTATGTATGCTTAAAAGCTCAAAGCTTCAAAGTAAAAGACTTTTTTTTCCTTAAAGATTGATGAGCATCAGAAAAGTTGACCCACTTTTCATTCCACATGATCCAATATAATTTAAAAAAATAGTATAGCGGGTATGGGTCTCTCGTTGAATGTATGTGGCAAAAGCGACTGGATTATTAGAAATCAATTTCACTTTACTTAAACTTTATGCCGACATATAGCAAAGAGGCACCATATTTGAAATAAATCTCCATTGAATCATCTTTCTTAGAAAATGTTTTCACGAAGGAGGGGGAAATTTGATTGAATTTATTCGCAATTTTTATAGCTTAGAAAACGTATAAGAGCATGTTGAAGAATAGTTTAATGTACGGAAACTGTATCGATTTATCGAGGAGGTTGTTTACAACCCCTAAAAAAAGAGAATAAGCTTAGTCGAATAGCACGAGAGCTCTTCTCCTCATCTACATATTTGATTTTATTAAACTTGATATAACTTTTGCAAGAATAAGGACACTTTTTTTTCGATGGGGGTTGTACTCAAAGTTTTCCTTGTGTGGGTGAATAATAAATAATAAACGAATGAAATGTTGGGGAAAAAAATCATTCGTATGAAATGATCAACAGGTGCTGTTGAAGAGAGAAATTTTACCCAAAAATCCATACAGAAAATTGTTTTTCTTTACATTTTCTTTACAATATATTCACAGAGATTCACAGATAAAAAATGATATATTAACAGATTAAATGGAAATATTAAAAATTAGATTTTTTTACCAACTTTTTTTTAACAATATCCATTAATTTATGTTTTTTTTTTCATTTTTAAATACTTTAGTTGTATAGTATTTCTTATTTTAACTTTCGGTTGCATAGCAAGCTCAGTGTGACTAGAAGTAAAATAAAGTATTTATGATATTGGTATGATATTGATAATTTTCCCTGCTTTTCCGGTCGTCGTCAGGAGTAGAAAATTTCGTCCTAAAGAAAGACGTACTTCCCAAAGCTTTCAACCCTTATCCGGGCCTTCCTCAGTGGCTGGAAATGGGTGAATTTCTTTATTTAACAACCGGAAAAAAAGGGAAAATTGTCTCACGCCAGGTTTAAGACAAATATATTGATAATATTTAGGTATTTCTGCCATGAATGGGTTTCTTAAAGATCGGATTGTCGGTCTAAAGCCCGGTTAACTAAATTCATTGAATGCCCTGAGGAAGGACTTAAGTAGTCCGAAACATCGGCCTTTAATATAATTTAGTTAACCGAGCTTCAAACCGAAAATCCGATCTTTTATTGTCCACGGTCGTCCCTTTACTTATTTCTGCCATAATACCATTTATTATAATTATGGCATTTTCCCAATATTTTCTGTAATTTATTGGGTGAGGGGTGATTAGGAGCTCGGTTTATATAAGTACATTTTACCTTGGTGAGAAGCTGAATGGAACTTATTATATCAAGGAAATGAAAGAAGATTCTCAATGGGAAAATTGAGATGAATATAGTGGCAAAATGCATGCACTGCACATAATACTTCTTAAATGTTATGTAATGTGATTCCTAACTTAAGAATACGGGATAAAGGTTTGGTGTTGAAGCAACAAAATGAAAATTAGAAGTAATGACAAATTATTGATGCAAATCATTCCAGGTATTATCCTTGGGCGCTGATGTCCTGCCCGAATACAAACTACAGAGTCCACGAATACACAAGTGGACCATCCTGCACTACTCCCCCTTTAAGGCGGTATGGGACTGGATTATCTTGATTCTTGTTGTATATACGGCCATTTTTACGCCATACGTTGCAGCATTTTTACTCAGTGAGCCTGACTTCAATCAGAGACGCAATCGTAAATATGCTGACGACCCCATTGTGATAATTGATTTAATAGGTGAGTTTTAAATATATGTATTTTATGTACAACATTTGAGAACATGTGGAAAATCTCCGCGCGGTTTACTCACGCGCATACCATTTTCCACGTGATTCCTCTCCTCAAAACACAACACCAAAATATTCTCACATTTTGGCATGAATAATAAATCATGCTGTGAGAGTTAACAGATGACCGCGTGTATTTGCAAGAATTCTGCCATTTTCGCGCTTTTTGCCCAAAAGGCAGAATCTAAAAAAAAACAATTTTTTAATAAAACAAAATAATAAAATAAATAATTGAGCAGTGTGATTCTGTACTCTCTACAGAATTACAATTTAACAAAATTTTAATAATTAATAAAATTTGAATTTAAAATAAAATACTAAACGCGATAAAAGTGCATTGGATGTGTACATATTATATCTATATTTAACTCTTTTATTATCTCATTTTTCACAATTAATTCAAATTTCTCATATGTATGTATGTATAACTATATATACTGCAAATTAGGTTGTGTAAAAGCTCCTTCCTCTCTCTCTAAAACAAGTCCCATGTTGCATCCATATGTAGGTAATGAAAAAATGAATATGTTGATCAAATTTAATTTTTATTTTAAAAGAAAATTTAATAAATTACTCACATATCCCCATCCAGAGCACATGGACACCCACACACAATGTTTATGCACTCTTATCACATTTTAATATCTTTAAAAAAAAATATTCCCATGATGTAACCAGCGATAACACTCAATTTCTCTTAAAAAATTAATTAAATTGCCTCAATTAATGTAAAAATATATATAATTTCCCATTAATTTGCATTGTGTAACAACAAAAATTAATGAGAAAACAACAAAAAGCTTTTAAAGTTAATAAAAAGACCTTGTAAAATTTCAAATGAAAAGTAGTGAATTACATATTTTTTATTAATGTAAAATTAACGAGACTATTACAAGGTTTATGATTCATTCGATTTCAGACAATTATAGGGTAGGTTTTTCTTCTTACTAACAACCCCCTAATTTCTTTTCATTATGTCATAATGCGAGAAATAATTCTCAAATTACGGCAATAATGCATTAAGGAGTTTCCTCGACAATTTATTACACATTTATTACAAAATTCCATCTTCTGACAGGGGGAGTTTCCTATTCAGGATAACAGATTTTATTTGGAAAAAAAACCAATTGAGGGTTTTTTTTATTCTTTTTTATCCAGGCGGAAAGTTGAAGGAAAACTATGAAAAAAATCATAAATTTTTGATTTATTTTTTAATTATTTTCCTTTTCAAAATTCATTGTTTTATCCAACCAATTTTTGGTAATAAAATATTATTAATTGCTTTCAAAAAATTGCCAAATAAATCTTAAAAATTTATTATTTAGGTGGATGCTCCATTTTATGAAGATTTATTTAAATAATCTATTGTTTAGGTTAACCAATATTTTTAATAAATTAATTCAATTTTGTTCTATTCAATATGAAAATTAGTTTCATTTTTTTCTCTCCTTTTTATTGTTCATAAATATATAAATAATTAAAATAAAAAAGAGCCATAAATTTGCCACCCACAGAAAATTTATAGATTTAATTTGAAACACAAAATCCTGGGAATGGTATTGCTGAATTTTCATTCAGATAAAGAATTAAACTTTGGATAATATTTGTGCATGAAGAAATGAAAGAATTCAGCAAAGTATACCTAAATATTATTCTGAATCTTCAAAAATTTGTTAATCGCTCAACAAAACCTCCCACGCTTTTAACCTCTTATTATTTAGATTTTAAAACGCTTCGCCCTTTCCCGTCTTTTAGAAACATTTAACTCTCGTAGAGCTCGCTTTCTGTGCTATTATTTCTCTAGGGAAAAGAAATTCAAAAGCTCTGCTGAACTCGATGCAAAGCTCCTAATCTTTCTTTTTATTAAACCCAATCATCCCAGGATAAAGCACACATCCATTTAAAAGAAAATAATTTTGCACGAAACATTAATAATTTAGTGATCAATCATTAATGTGAATAATAATATATGTATGTATACTTTTCAGGGGTAGTGTAAGAACATTAAAATTATTCTCATTATTTCCATTTTGAAAAGAAAGAAAAAACGAATTTCATTGAATTAATAAGAATTTTTCGTAACTATTTTGTGTCTCTTTGCAGTGGATGTTACATTTGTGATAGATATTTTAATAAATTTTCGCACAACATTTGTTAATGGTCAGGACGAGGTTGTTTCTCATCCTGGCCGAATAGCTGTGCACTACTTAAGTGGGTGGTTTCTCATCGATTTAGTAGCGGCAATACCATTTGACCTCCTACTGGTCGGAAGTGATACCGATGAGGTGAGTTGCTAATTCCATTTTATTGATCATCGGAATTTTTTTCAACACACAAAAACTACCCCCTCTCTCCCTCCCCCAACACACCTTTTCATACATATATAGAGCACTTCCTGGACCATCCTTCACCTCTCTCTCATTCCTCGTCCAAAGTTATAAAAGTAACCAATTTAAACTTCCTCTGGCTAACACACTCCTCCAAATCAACACGAGATTTTGCATTCTAATGGACTTTTATTGAGGTTAAAATTGATTTTCTAATTGAATTTATATAGAGATTTCAATCATTTTCCTTTTATTTTAAAATTTGGCCTACACCGTGATATGTATAATTTTCTTTTCTTTTAATAAAAAGATTTTTTTTTCTTTTGTAAAACTCTTTTCAATTGATCAGCAAGAGAATAATTAAATTTTTGTTAAATTAAATTTAAAAGAAAATCTTCTGGATGAATTAATTCATTATGTAGGCGTATATCGGTGTTAACCAATTTTGTATTGAATGTTTGCATCTCTAGTTTGTTCTATTTTATTTATATTTCATTTAATTTAATCATTTTTTTACATTTTCTTTTCTATCCCTTTTTTGTCTTCCCACATCATCATCAATTACTTGACCTTTTTAGTATTACCGAAAAAAAAATCCATCCTCACTCAACTGGATCATGTTTTATGTTATAAAAAAAACATACGAAATGCCTTAAGTGAAAATCAAATGAAAAAGATTCAGAAATCCCCAAGAAATCCTTTTAAAAAATATCATGATGATGAATAAAACTCATTGCTTAATCTGGAACTTTCTTTGAATCCTAGTATTTCTTTTATTCGATGTAAAATTGGTTAATAAATTTGAGGATGAAGAAAATCCTTTTTTCCTCCTCGTCCCACATCACGGTATGAGTGGCAATTGGTGAAAAATCGATAAAGAGAGAAAAACAAATTTAAACGCAATAGAAGTACATTGAGAGAGGCGTAGAAGAAGAAAAGAGGTACTAACACCAGCAATTTATTCCTTATTATGTATTTAACTTTGCTATTGTGAGCCAAGAAGAAAATTTAATTTCCTCTATTTGTGTTATTTTTTTCAATTAGGTATTTATATAAAAAAAAATCTCGCTTACAAGTTGCTTTTCAATACACATTTGCCCAATTTATTTATTTCAATTTTTTTTTCGATCAAAGATTGTATAAATCCAAATAAGAGACACTCAAATAAAAAATAAACCACCCCCTAAAGCCTTTTAAACATACATTATTGACTTTTCTGTTCGACAAACATTTTTCTGATGAGATAAAAATATATATAGCATAGCATTTTGTGCAAAGTAGAAAATAAAATAGAAAAAAAGATAAATAAAACATCAAATAAGGTCATGATACATATGAAAAAAAAATGACGTCCATTTTATGTATTTTTACAGCTGGGCTTGGATAAAGACGAGGTATTTCCATATAAAATATTATTTTATTTTTCAATTTCTTATTCATCAATTTTTCCTTTTTTATTGAAATTTTCAATTTTATTTCCCTTTTCAACTTAGAAGAAAATAAAAATCTTTTCATATTTAGAATTCTCAAAAAAAAACACACACCACATACTCTTGTCTTATATATATTCTGCATACACACCACCAGCAATGTTATACACGTTTATGGAATGGCTGTATTTTTTTCTTATATTACACATCATCATCTATATGTAACAACATCTTATGCCCACTCTAAGAAAAACATATAATATTACACAAATTCACAAAAAAAATCACAAATAGAAAACTTTGACCTTTTTCGTTGATTTATCGGCAAAAGAACTTCTCTAGAATATTACGATTCTTTTCCAAAAGGGTTGTGAAAAAATATATATATAAGTATAGCTTTTGATATATTTACAAATATATTAGATATGTTCAACAACAAGAAAGAGTTATTAATGTAAAATTAATTCAATTGCAAACTCGTAACGTGCAAGAAAAAGCTCCAAAATACAAAAATTCATACGAAGAGAAAAGCTTGATAAATAATTCAAGAGAGCAGCAACTGCAATATGGAACAAAACCCAGACATAAGGAAGACTTTTATCATATTTCCAAGAGACATTGAAGACAAACATAATGTAGTGTGAATGAATGTGGAGCTTTTATACCTGCAATGAATGCTTTTTTTATGTAATGTAGCCATAGAAGGATTTCACAAAAGAAACTCAATACATTCCCACGATGGCATTTCTGGTGCATCGCAAAAGGGTCTCAATTGCAGAGACAATATATCAATGTGCGCGAGAACATTGTCTCAAGTCCGTATCTAATACAGCACGAAAATAGTTTTAAATTGATGATAAGCGCACAAACAGATGTTACACGAAGAAAAAATTTCTTTTAATATATTTTCAAAATCATCTCACGTAGCTATGTACATATATATTTTTTATTTCTCTTCTTGTAAATAGTTTAAATTTAAAAAAAAAAAAACAAGCAGCAAGAATAAATAAATGTCTATTGCTTTCAATGAAATACAGAGATTTCTCTTAGAACATCACCCATAAATTTAATCAGCGACACTTAAACTATATACTAAACTCACATTCTTACTATGTATATACCCTAAAAGCTTTGTTGAATTTTATTTTTTATTTCTTTAGGGGAGAGCGGGGTTAAAAAAGTCACTTAAGGGTTTAGAAAAGGCTCAAAATATCATATTTCCCAAACAGATAAAGCGAAATGTATAGTCCAATTCTTTAGGATATTTCTTGCCCTACAACTCTTTCTAAGATCATTTTGTTCTATCTAGCTAGGAAATATGACATTTTAGACTTTTTCCAAACCCTTAAGTGACTTTATTAGCCCCGCTCTCCCCTACACTTTGAATGAAAAGTTTCCCTACAATGTTTTTTTTTTTCTTTTAAATTTCGTTCTAAATGTTCCCCAAGTTTATTTTTTATTTATAATTCGCATCAATGAGAAAACCATCCCTTTTGAAAATATTCTGCATCAACAAACTTTTATTTATTTTATCATATAAAAGAAGCAAAAAAGGATACCCCTTTTGAGAGCTTGTTGAAAAGTTCTGCTGAAAAGGGAGATGAAAGAAGAATTATTTGCGACAATTTCTTCTCTATTTTTCACATTTTTTTTTACCTTTTTATATTTTTTACAATGCAATAGTAATTTGTCAAAGAAATGTAAAATTCACGGAAGCACAAAATTGGATTCAAAAGATTTTGCACTTGAGATAATTCCAAGATATCTCAAATGATGCTTATCCTTGGAAGTTTTGAGTTGATTTTGCTTATATTTCACATGAATAATTTAGTAACATTACTTCAATCCAAAATAAAATTTAAATGTTAAATTTATAGAGTAAAAAAATACAGAATAAAATACTTGGTGTTGGCCATGAAGTGGAACACCAACTAACTTTATTTTTGTTGAAGTTCGCTAGAAAACAATCACATTGAGATATCTTGTTTTCACAAAATTAATATTCTTTCATATTTTCAAGCGTTCTGTGTAATTAAAAAATATATTAGCTGTATTTTCATAGTAAATTATTATTCGCTTCAAGAAATTCTCAATGGTTATTTTTTCCAACAACGGTTATTTTTTCGTGGGAGTTTCCCTTTGGGTAATGTAATGTATTCGACTGAAGCGGAAAATAATAATTACTCAAATGAAAAGAAATTATTTGAAAGGAGGAAAAAGTTCCCAAAGTTCCTCAACATAAGTTTCTCAAACCCATGGGGGAAGAAATATTTATGGAAAAATAATTTTCTGTACAGAAGTTCCTTTCTTTTTTAGCAATTTCCCACAAACAAGAAGAAATCAAAAACTTTAGATTAAAATAATAATATTTTTTTCCAATTTATATATTTTTTTTAAAGTTGATTCATGCATGACTTTTTGAATCTAATAGTGCTACCCCGAGTTAAAGCTCAACGAATTCTCTAGAATTTAATTGCGTAGAGACAGAACTTTCATCTTATATGTAGTTCTTCCCATTAGAATTAAATGGAAGAAACAAAAAGCGAAATGGTATCAAATAATTCTTAGAGATTGTTTTTGTTCTTCTCTTCTCTTCCTCATTACAGACCACAACCCTCATTGGACTACTGAAGACTGCCCGTCTCCTTCGGCTTGTGCGAGTAGCAAGGAAGATCGATAGATACTCAGAATATGGAGCTGCTGTATTAGTCCTTCTAATGGCGACATTTGCTCTCATTGCCCACTGGTTGGCTTGCATTTGGTACAAAAAAAAATTCCTCAAATTTTGTTCTTTTTTTTTAGCATGAATTTTGTTCCCTCGATGAGCATTGAAAGAATTCTAATTTTTTTCTTGTTTAATTTTTTTAATTCTAGGTATGCAATTGGAAATGCTGAGAGACCAATTTTAAAGGCAAAAATTGGATGGTTAGATTCCCTAGCGAGTGATAGTCAAGAATATTATTTTCCCAATGGCACGGGAGGTCCTTCAATTAAGGTAGAAACTTTTATAAGGAAAATCTCTTTATAAGTAAAAAATAATTAGAGCTTAAAGGAAAGGAATTTAGGGATGTTAATTCACAATTAAAACATGAAAATGAATTTACATCAATTCCTCAATAATTCCTTGTCAGACGTTTACCACGTCTTTTAAGATAATGTAGGTATCTAATTAAGTATGTCACACATACATATATAGCATTTAGTGTTAAGTGAAAGTCATTGAAGTAAATCAGACCATAACATTCCTGTCGGTCTACATTATAGTAATTACACAGATTCTCGGAATTACTGTGGAAGCTTTGAGTATCAAACATATAAAGCTCATTTTGAAGGGTTCTTCGAATTAATATCCCTTTGTGGGGAATTCACAAATAAAATCAAAAGTGAGAAAATTTTAATTGAAAATTCCAGTTAAAGCTATAAATTCTGTGAAAATCGACGCATCCATATTGAATTATTTCATTGATATTGCAACTTAATTTCAACCTCGGGAGCTTTTTCAGGATGCTTAAAGCTCCCAATAATATTGACGGGCGCGTTGTCTGTTTGAAATTTGCAGCACATGGTGGTGTGCACGTACAAAGTGTTAACGTTTAGCTTTTCTTTTCTTCTTTTTTTCTACATTTCTTCTAGTCACGCTACGTTACAGCGCTATATTTTACATTTACATCCCTAACTTCTGTTGGCTTTGGAAATGTTGCACCCAATACAGATGCTGAGAAAATCTTCACAATTTGCGTTATGCTCGTTGGATGTGAGTATATATCGCGTTGTACTTCATATATATTGATTAAATTTCAATCTCCTCATGTGAATGATTGCAATGCAATAATTTCCTAAATTTTCTCTCTCTCTCTCTCCATTCATTCTTTAATCAATTTCCCGGGGAAAAAACAGCTCTCATGTATGCAAGTATCTTCGGTAATGTTTCGGCCATTATACAGCGACTGTACTCTGGCACAGCACGGTATCATACTCAGATGCTCCGTGTGCGAGAATTTATTCGTTTTCATCAGGTAATTTGTGAATTTCCGCACCATCGTTCAATTTTCCCTCAGGGTGCATTGTGTATTTTTTCTTATACTGTTGTTGTTGCTGCACTGTCGTTCTAGATACCAAATCCCCTGCGACAGCGTCTACAGGAATATTTTCAGCATGCATGGGCGTATACAAATGGTATAGATATGAATTCTGTACTAAAAGGCTTCCCTGAATGTCTCCAAGCAGACATTTGTCTCCATCTCAATCGGAATCTCCTCACAAGTTGCTCCGCCTTCGAGGGAGCCAGCCCCGGGTGCTTGAGGTACGTTATATAGCGATGATTTCTTACTGTGCAACCAAAAGCTCAATTTCCTTTATGCTCTTTGCAACAATTTCATTTTCTTCAGGGCTCTTTCGCTTAAATTCAAAACAACCCACGCTCCCCCGGGTGATACTCTCGTGCACAAGGGTGATGTTCTTACATCCCTCTACTTTATTGCAAGAGGTTCCATCGAGATTCTCAAAGATGACGTCGTAATGGCAATTCTCAGTGAGTTTTTGTACAATAACAATAAATCACATATGTGAGATTTTCTCGTAAAAGCTTTATCTCTTCTTAATTGAGAATTATTTTATAATTAGTACAAAATCTCATCTAATGGTTATAAGATTGTAAGGAGAAAAATTCAAATTCATTTAAGAAGAAAATTCTCAAAGACATGAAGAATGTTTGGTACGTGTCTAACGTTGAAAATTTCTTTATTTTTTTGTTCTCTGTAAATCAGGCAAAGATGACATCTTTGGTGAAAATCCCTGCATCTACACAACTTTAGGGAAATCCAATAGCAACGTTCGTGCCCTCACGTATTGTGACTTGCACAAAATACATCGAGAAGACCTCTTGGATGTTCTTGATTTGTATCCAGAATTCTACGAAAGCTTCATCAATAATCTCGAAATAACCTACAATATGCGCGATGTGAGCTCAATAATATTTTTACTATTTCTCTTACATCTCTTAGATATTCTATTGGTGTTAGTTTCAATATTCGGCTAATGGGAGATGATTAGAAATTTTATAAATTTAGCAATTTTCTAGCTTCTTTCTCACATTTTCTTTTTAATAGATTTTTTTTGGTAAAAGTGTCGTAAAACAGCGTAATTCAAACTAAAATTATTTAATGTGTCTTTTTTTATTTCCTTTGTTTAACTCTCCCAGGATGAACAGAGTGGTGTAGAGTTAAGACATAGGTATTTGCGATCGTCCGGCCAAGATAGAGAGCGAAATAGTGAAACTAGATCATATAGGATGTAAGTTGTCTTTATAAAAAAAAAACATTTTAATTAAAAAATTCCGTAGAATTTACGATAGTAATGAACTGGAATTTATTGATGGATTTTAGTTGGTATATATTGTTCAATTTGCGCATTTTCCCAAGCAAATCTGCACGTAAAGCAAACAAACGGAGATGCTTTTGTTAAATGTTTATCCTTTATGAGCCTTTAAAAAAAACTATAGAAGTCTTTAAATTCTTGAAATTGACACATATTCCACAAGAGAGACATTATTTTCCTGTATGGGAAAGAGACAGGAAACTTTCAAAGTAAAGTTCAATATTAAAGTTCTCTATATAGTGTGAAATTTTAGGAGAAATAATTTCCTTAAGCTCTTATATGAGCTTTTAAACTTCATGAGAATTTGCTTGTGTTCCTAAACTTTAACTAAAACCACAGTCTGATGGCCCTCTCGGAATAATCTCATATCATTTGCAATGGCTTTACACCGTAAGAGGGAAAAGCCTTCGAAAGTGATAATTTATTCATACTTATCCAAGATCAGTTGGTGGTATGTTATCTTCTAGAATTAACATCCTGTCTTATGTGTCTTAGGCACACCTTCATCTTATAAATTAAATGACATAGAGTGTTGTAGTTTAATATAAAGATGTTTAATTTAGAAGTTTTTAAAAGAAGTTTTAGTACGTTTAAATTATATACAAAAAGTAAAGGAGTTTATTCATTTTGTAGTATCATGAGAAGTTTTTAGGGGTAACTGGGGTAAAATGGTGAATTTGAAAAAAAAAATTAATATCTCAAGAAGCAGTGGGAGCTAATCTGTCTAATTTTGTCAGTGAGTGGTTGCACTTCATACTCCTGCCTAAGTCTAGAAAGTTTCATAATAATTAATCCAATATTTTGGCTTTTATTTGAAAAACAAATTTTTCGAACCTCAAAGATACTTTGACCTTTCAACTACAAATTAAGTTTTGGCGAAATTCTCTGCAATTTTTTGATCCAAATGCATTTTTAGACAGACTAACTATTGCTAAACACGAATCTAATCTGAATTTTCCGCGTTTTCCCGTAGAACACTGATAGTAAAAAATATCGCTTGGGGCAAAATACTTAATTTGGTGTTTTTTTTAAATTACCCTAATTAGTATAACTATTATATACAATTTAGGGTTATTACCAATTTTAATAAACTAAAAAAATAAAATAGGCAATTTCTTAAATTTTACGCTTTTTTTTTAATTTTTGTATTTTTTTATTAAAAAAAAGTTTTGGTACACAAATTTCTCATTCTCAATAGATATTATAGTGCCTAGCTAAAATAATTTCATTAAATTAAGATTAGCAAAAAAAAACGCAATTAACCATTTTACCCCAGGATTTTTGGATCAGGCAAATGTGGAAGGGTTTGGAAAATGGCCTAAAAAAGCATTTTCCCGTTGACATAGAGAAAAATCGTCTGAGACAAAGTTGTAGCCCGGAAAATCTCAAATATTTTCACGGAATTCAGTTTAAATTATCTCCCATAAATTCACCACTTTACCCCAGATTTCCCTACAACAGTGATACAGAACCGAAGATACCGTTGAAGAAATTATTTAATAAAAAATGAATAATCTCCTTTAGACTTTTAGATAATTTTATAAATTTTGTAACAGATTCTCGGCGATAAAATTCTGAATCTCCTCTCAATCCTTTTCCACCTCACCTTCGTAGAATATAAAACACATTTTAAGAATTGATAAAACACATAATTCACTGCAATTCCTTGCTATTTGCACGAGTTAATCTTCTTTTAATTAGAGGATTTTATTACTTTTTAATACGTGTGCAAGGAAGCAAACGAGCGGAAGTTTTCATTCCAAAAGAGGATAAAGTTTATTTCCACATAGTTGTGGCATAAAGTGGGGAGTAAGGACATGCGGTGAAAAAGGGTGGTGAATTTGTTAAAATTCCCCACACGACGCCATAGTGGAATGAAAGACACCCCCAAAGGATTTGCTTGAGAAGATGGTGTGAAATTTTGTTAAATTTTATATAATGAATTTGAACCAGTTTAGTTATTATCCTGATTTTTGCTATTACACCTTACCTATACATAAAGCCCTTAAAATTGTATGTGAATAGATATTCAAATTAGAAACTTTGCAGAGCTAATCTTCAAACGTTACCGCAGAGTAGACATGATATGGGACAAGATAGAGTGTCGGTTAGTCAGATGAGTGATAACGATGTGGACTTCACAGCAGATGAATGTCGTCGTCAACAGTACAGCATATCAGGTAATTATGTTTTACTAAATTCTACGAAATCTATACATTAATTGCATAATGGAATATTGCCACATCACACAGAACTATTTTAATTAATTATTATTATCTTATGGCCTCTTAAACACCCACAAATCACTTTTCTTTTACTTTACAAAGAGACCATAAACTTGTTAAAGTTTCTTACTATATATAACCTACATTTAAATTGAAAATTTATATAAGAAAATGACATTCTAACGATACCCAAAAAATGTATAGGGATGTTTACACACATTAAGAGAAGTATCCCCGATCTGAGATCCATTAAGCATCAACCGTTAGAAAATATTGGTAAGCCCGAGATTCGTGTTTTCTTCTACATTTGTGTGTTTTGTTCATTTTTCTTTTTCATTTATTATAACTTTTCCTTTTGTGAATGATGGAGCCCAATGAACAAACAAAAAAACAAAGCATTTTCTTTGTAAAATTGCGAGCTGTGTAACATTGTGTGCGCATTAATTGAGAATTCACGTAAAATTATTCAACAAAGGCAAAGTAACTTGGTGTACATAAGAAGCTCTGTAAAAGCTCATTATATATTACACTAAATACTTTTTGCTAACCCTTGGAGGATTTTGCTGGCCAAAGTGGCCAATTGGATATATTTTAAATCGTCACAGAATAAAATCTCTTAAAAACATCTATGTGTAGGAAAGTTTCATTACTTCAAGATCGTCGAAAGAAAACTTGGAAAAACATTTTCTTTTAAGAGAAAATGAAGGTCAAACTTTTGAGGTTAGATACCTCGATCCTCCAAGTGTTAATGGAGACGCCTGGTTAATTATGAGCTTGTTATTTTGCCTATTTAAAAAAAAAAGGAGAAAAATCTCTCCAACACTGAAACTTTGTGCATTCTCATACCAAACAGTTGGGCTCTCACAGGCTATTTTTTGTCTTTTTTATGCTACAACAAATTAACACTTTTTCTTTTACATAAGCATGATACAATGTTAAAATGCTATTTATATATATTTACCCCACACGCGTTATCCTTCAAATTTATCCCCTTTTTTGAGTGTTTTAACATTCTCTGTGTTTTATTTTATCTTTTTTTTATTTTTTTGTGTTTTTGTGATACAGAAAAAATTCAATATTGGTGTTTGTTGGATAAAAAATTGTTGGTCAGAAGCAAATTAATAAAAATATATATATATATATTGTGTTATATTGTTCATCCCATGCTATATGTGCCGTAAAATGTATGCTGCACTGCATTTTTTTTGTTGTGTGTGATATACATAGCAGTGATGCCACGCGGGTGCAAATGGGGGTGAAATGATGGAAAAAAAGGAGAAGAAAGTAAATGAGGGATGTTTTTTTGCGAAAAAAAAACATTTTTCAGAGAGTCCCAAACATACAGCAAGTCACAAGCATAGCCCGACAGTTCAATCCCTGAAAGGAGCAACCACACTGTCGGCTGTTACGGGATCCGCAGCAGCGGACACGGTGACACTGAGTGCCGTGGCGTCCAAGTTGTGTACGTGTGGTGTCACGAAGGAAGAGGACAAGGGGGAGACGACGGTGTCACAGGAAACGGTGAAGCCACAGACGTCAACGACGGATGTCTCGTAAGTAGTGGATGTGAATGAGTTTTGCGGGAACTATACTCCCAAATTATTGATCTTGTAGGAGTTTGGCAAATCAGCTCAATGAGATCACACAGCGAATAGATGGACTTGAGACGACACTGCGAAAGGATGTACGTACCATCCTGGATATCTTGCATCAGCAGCAGCAGATACAGATGCAAATACAGCTGCAACAGCAACAATCAGCCACCAAACAGGCCATGACCACATCATACCAGCCGTCCGAGAGTGATTTCTCCTTTGATATGTGCACGGCGGCCGATAAGGCGTCCGCTGCCAGTCAGACGCCCCGGGGTAATGTCCAGCGGTCCGTGTCGCAACCCGAGTGCGCCAATGAGAAAAGCCTTTTCAAGTGAGTTCCTTATTTCCCAAAATAATGGTGCTATTCATTTGAACGAAAAGAAAAAATTCCATCTTGATATTTTTTTATCAAGTGTAGGGAAGGGCAGGGCTAATTAAGTCAATTTGCATAAATCCCTATCTTATAGGAAATTTCCTTGCCTACAACTTTGTCTAAGACCGCTCTTTCCTATCTCCCCGGGAAATATGAGTTTTTGAGCTTTTCTTGAACCCTTTTGGGGTAAATATAGTCACCAGTGGGGTAAATAAAGTCGTTGGGATTTTCCGACATTTCCAATGACTTTCCACCTAAGAGATTAATAGTAGTTGATAGCTAAACTTCTCACCTTTCGACCCGCAACAAAGAATTTTACTTTTATACCCACTAAAACAGTTCTATATTATTTACATTGTTGACTATATTAGCCCCCTTAGACATGTTTAGATTAATATTATTATACAGAAAAATCGTTAAAAGTTAGTGAAAAATACATATTAGCAATGTTTTCTGCATTGACCTAGCTTGTGGAAAAGACGGTGAGATTGAAAAATCGCTAAGAGAAAGGTGTCAGAAAACGACCTTTTCTCACCACGCAAAACGTATTTTTGGAGGACTCAAAATTTGTTTATTTTTTTATTCCTAAACTATTCATCGGATAATCTCCAAAAAACAGTCAACTATTGAAAGTAGATAGGACGTCTTATTAACTGACTTAATTAGCCCCGCCCTTCCCTATAGCACCATTAGCTCATTAAATATTTTTTCGGCCATTTAATCATTTGAAATGTTATTCTACCTTTTCTTACGAGTTGAAATTGCTTCTCAACAGGTGCTCAAAGTTTTCATCCTTCAACCAAACAATGGAGGATGCGGACAACTGGACAGTCTTTGCACCAATCGCCAAGCTCGAGTCCTTGGATGAAATTGATCAAGTAAGCTCATCTTCTTTACCACCTGTCTTAAGCCCCATCTGAGATAATTATTATTTTCTTTTTAACTTTGTAGGATAGCAAACATTCCAATCAAGATAAATCACAATAGTAGTACGTAAAGGACATTTTTGTCAACTTCTTCAGCCTAAATAGAAAAAAAAAGAATCTTTGCACATTTTATCTTAATGAAAAAAAATCTGCCGAGTTATTTTTTCTGCAATATGTGTGCTTTGTGAGATTTTCTCCGTGGTGGATGTAACAAAAAAATAAATTTCCCATCACTGCCTTTTGAAAGAAGAAAATTGTATGGAAAATATGTGGAGGAAGTCTCATTTGCCGAACAAAAAAAAAGCGCCAGCAGTGTTAGTATAAATGCAGCAAAATTCGCTCAATTTATAGTGAAAGAACAAAGCAAAAAAATCGAATGAATGAGATTTAATTGAAATTTTCAAAAAAAAAAAACGTACCTTGAGAAGCAAAGAAAAAGACAATTGAGATTCATTATTTTAATTGTACTTTAATTGTTTTAAAAAAAAATCCCTTTTTCGCTGGAAGACATCGTGAGGTTGACATGAGTGATGAAAAAAAAATGTGGATATACTCGCAAATTTTAGGAAAAAAAATCTTTTAAAATTTATTATTATTATTGTAAAAAATTCTTAATCAGCAGCAATGTAAAGAAGAAAAAATCAGAGATCTCGAGATTGTAGATTTAGTGTATTTAGGCGTCCGAATAATTAATTTGCTGGCTTCGAAAATTGAATATCTTGAGCCAAAAAAATGCGATAAAATCATAATCTCATGCCACGCGTGGACTAAAAGTCTGTAAGATTAAGACAGTATACATATAGTTAATTCATCCATTAAATAATTTTCTCCTGGAATTGAGAAGAAATTTATCTCAATTGATATTTTACCTCCTTCGCCTTCCTCCGCCCCAAAATAAGAGTCCATTTTAACATAAATTTGACCACAAAATCTTATTAAGCAACATATTTTCACTCTAATCTAAAAACATAAACATACACAAAATAGAAAAGCTGTACGTGACAAGAAAGCTCCCAATGGGATTTATGCTTAAACCTCGTTAGATAAAATATAAACTTAATTTACTATGAGAGAGAGCCAAAGATAATTTCTCCATAAATTGCCGACTAATTTTCCCTTCGTTCCCCTCTTCCAACGTTCTAATATCTGTAGCTGTTTTTAGTTAATATTTATTGCTTTAAATTTCATAATCTCCAATACAAATTTTATCTTCTCCTAATTTATCTTTCAAAGAAAGAACAAAACGATGCGAAAAATTAATGAATTTTTAATATTTCCAAAAAACAAATAATAAAAATAATTCGAATTCTGCTTTAGATGATAAAAAAATATGTAAATAGTGATAGTATAATTTACATTTTTATTGCAAATTCATTTAAATTTCATATAATGAGGCCTTTTAGAATGTAAAAAAAAAGAAACAAAATAATATGAGAAAGAATCGATAGGGAAGAATTCTCATTTGCAAATAAAAATTCATCCAGCAATGTTCATATTGAAAAAAAAAGCAGCAGCAGCATTACAATTTATGAGAATAAATAAATAAATTAATGGTTTCACGTAGCGAGTGTCGATGATATATTCGGCATAGTTTTTAAATTTTTAAACAAAAAGATTTATTTCAAATCTTAGCCTTTTAATAATAATAAAAAATAAATAATATTTATAGAAGTTTGTGCAACATCCTTAATTTTTTTATATTTTATTTTTAGATCAAAACGAAATTCCCTATATAGCAATAGAACAGCTTAAATTCTTTCTTTATTTTATTAACAAATTTATTATGTCGCCTAAAGAATTCTTTCCCATTTAGTAAATTCGCTTAGTTAGAGAGAAAAAAGAAAACATTTTCTCATTTCAAAGCTGCTTTAAAATACGATCCCTTTCATATAAAAAAAAATTGCGGTGCAAAAGAGAAGGAAAACCACTAGAATTTGCCTCAATGTATTTTATAACGTAAAAAAAATTAAGAAACAAAGTGCGAGAAGATTTAGATATTTGTGGTAAAAAAAAATATCAGCAGGAGTATCAAAGAATCGAATGCCATGTGTATAAAAAAATATTTGTAATTTTATGCTTCACTGCATCAATTAATAAATAAAATTAAATTTAATAAAAAAAAATACATTTCAATGATCAATTTACCACAAATTTTGTAAATAAACATTTGCGATATACCAAAGAAATGATAAAATTTCAACAATAAACAATTTTCCAAAGTAAAATGTAAGGAAAACATTATAGGAAGAAAAGTATTTTGAATGGATGAAACATCAAGGAAATTGTTGAAAAAAATATTCTTGTTGCTACATTTAAATAATAACAAAAATACAAAAAAAAGACAATTTGTGGAATGGTTAGAGGATGAATTTTGAGAGAATGCGAGTGCACAAAAAAAATTGTCACACGCTTCATTTTGGGGAAAGAGTTGAAAGGAAAAGAACAAAAGAAAATTTAAAAGAATTCATTATGAATGCGAGAAAGTTTTTAATAAAAAAAATGTGAAAATAAAAGAAATTGTCTCTTTATTCATTCATTAAAACTGTTAAAACTTTATATTTTGGTCCATTAAAATATTCCTCCAGTGGCTAAATTCTCATGTGAAACAACAACCTATTCTATTTGATTTTCCTACAAGTTTTTTCTACACAAAAAGAATCTAATCACGAGGTATCTCAAAAAGAGATTTAAAAAGATTTTTGCTTTAAAATCTCAATTTAAATAAATAAAAATTATAAATTGATTTTCCACCATACAAGCAACATACTATATATAGTTAATTTCTCTCATCTATCCTCGCCACAATGTCTACCGGGGTGACAAGAACATTTGTGGTTCTCTTATGCAAATCCTTATTCTTGCGATCGCGTGATAAACTTTTAATACCAACATTCAAAAACTAATAATATTCCATCGCCATTGTGTGCCTTTTCTCCAATGTATCCTCTGTGTACGTCAATAAATTGGCTAGAGGAAGAGTATAAAAATCACAAATAATGGAATATTTTCTCTACATATACGAAGAACTGTGTTGACTTATTTTTTGGGGGGACTTTAGCATGGAAAATCCACTTCATCTTTCCACGGAAAAAAGAAATAATTTCCTCGATTTATTGCATATTTTTGCGCGCCTCGAAAGTGCGATGATTTGCGGACAAAATTGCTCACAGGAAGTTGCGATGAATTTCAACAGGATACTCCGGGGGTGAATGTGGGAGATAGAGCCGCATGCCACAGCATAAATCCGGGGAGGAAGGCAATAAAGGAAATTGGCATTGAAGGTGTGAAAAAAATGGCTAAAGGAGCAAAAAAAACTGCAAGTCTTTTGTTTGGTGTATAACAATAGTGTCGAGTCCTTTCGATTCATGGGTGAAGAAGGAAAACACGGCAGTACACCGCAGACAATCCGCGAGAGCTTCAGTTGAGCTCAAAACGAGGAAGCGTCGAGACGTGGTTGCTCAGGCAGATAAGTCCCTTCCGCAAGGAATATTTTTTAAAAAGAACAGTGCCTTTAAAAGTGCCTTAAAAGTGCCTCAAAATCCTCAAATTGAAAAGAAAATTTAGAAAAAAGGATAATTCAAAAGAAACTCCAAAATATGCCTAAAAGTTAAGTATGAGGTGACTATTTTGTGATAAAATCAGTGATTTTGGCAACGTCTGAAACGGGAGAAGTGAGATTATGAGACACATCTGGATTTGGTGAGTACGTAATACAGAATGTGTGCCAAGAGTCATCATTTAAAATGTAATTTAAGTATAAATCACTATCCTTGCAGAATCCCTTGTTTGCACCCAAACATGCCCTATCACAAACCAATAATCTCTCCTCGAACCACCCTCCCCCGGAAGCTATGTCTGCACTTATTGGTAACCCTTTAATACAACATTCAATCTCATCAATTGATCTCTCTCTCTCTCTCTCCACTCTGCGGGGGAGTTGAAATTGGGGTTTAGTGGTAGTGAGATAAGAGAAATTTGCCATTGAATTTTCTCTTTAAATCCCTCCTGCTGCTGAATGTGACTTTTGTGTTCTGCAAGAGTCATCAAGTATGTGAGAGGAATTCTAACATAAAAATCTCATTGAAAGTATATTCTCGGGATTGAGACTAATAAAAAATTATGAGAATTTAAAAATTCATGAGAAATAGAAAAATCTCACAAGAGGAAAAATTTTCCATGTGAGAGATAAACTAATCTAAAATAATAATGCGAAATCTTGGTAGAGATCTAATCATGACAAATATTCCGAATTTGGATGAATAGTCCGAATCTTCTTCACGAATAATCCAAAACTTGACGAAAAAACCGAATATTTACGAATAGTTTGAATCTTCTGTGCTAATTATTTGATTCTTGGCAATTCAATCATGACAAACAATCTGGATCTTAACGAATAGCCTAAGTCTTCGTCAAGAACAGTCTCAATCTTCTTGATGAATAATCCAAAACTTGACAAATATTCAGAATATTTAACGGATAGTTTGAATCTTCTCAACGATTAATCCGAATATTGGTGAATAGTCCGAATTTTTTGTGTGAATTATTCGATTCTTGACGAATAATCCATAGATTTTCATTCAGATAAATACCCCTTAGTCATCCACCATGTATTTGGTTATCTTGTATTTGACCCCTCTGCGATAGATATGCGTTAGTGGGGAAAAATACTACATTATTTTATTCTAGATATTTATTTATTTATTTTACTAATAATAAGGATGCCATCATTCCTGATGATTCCCCTAATTCTTCTAGATTTTTAATTACAAAAAAATCAAACTGAAAGTTTCTTTCGAAATTTAATTGTCCCATTCTCTCCTAGACAAACCAATATCCTTCAATTCTTTTCTCGAAAACTTTTATTTAGAGAAAAAAGAGATCTCGCATTGAATGAAAAAAGTTTCCATCTATCCCATTTGGAAGAGAGTTTAATTAATGATCTCCCAGAATAGGATTGTTTAGAGTTTTTCAGACACTTTGACATGCCAAACTTCCTGCCAAACTTGATGAATCCTTAAAAGGAATCCCTTTTAAATCAACAAATCATCATAAATATAAATTATACAAATATGAAGCAACTTAAAGTTTATAACGGAAATTTATATGCTAATATATGTATAAAGCTCGCTAAAAATACCCCCTCAAGACACTTTCTATCTTTGCGTAGAAGAGCCTATGCGAAAGCTCCTCACGACTCATTAATCATTTTTCCTGCAGAAGGGGTTTTTAAGATAATTGAATTTCTTGGTGGTGGCGTTGATAGGATGACGCCGATGAGCTCTCCCCCTATCCCCCATCAATATATTGTCGAATAACTTCCAGCATGATTTTCTACATTATTTTACTATGTAGAGTATGATTATACCTCCTCATTTAGTCTTATTCCGCACAAAAATTTGTTGAACTTGAAGCTTTTTTATATGCATAAAATAAATACCCAGAAATAAATTCAATATTCGTGATGACTTAACATTAAGGGGCAGTGAATCTCCTTCAGTAAGGTTTTTTCCAAACAAAACTCCCACCCACAGTGGGGAAGGGAGGAAGGATGATTCTAATGTTAAATTAATTGTATTAACTTTTTTTCCTGCCTTCTATGTGCATTTTGCGGTGTGTGAAGAAGAATATTTATGCGATAAATACTGCAGAAAAAGTACTCGCATGGAGTTATTTTAGAATATAATTGTATAGTATATTGCTTTAGCAATATGTGTTAATTTTTCCCGTTTTTCCATCTCTCTCTGCACAATGTTGAACACAAAACTTTCAATTAACATGCAATGACTCAATGGAAAAGTTATTAGAACAAAGTTAGTGGAGGAACCCCGTAGAAATCTCTTTCACACGCGTCGCGATGCCCTAATTCGATAGCCAAAAGCATCTCAAATTACTTCAACGACATTCTCTCCTACTACTTCCATCGAGATAAGCTCTAAAGAAAACTTTACGTCTGCACAATGAGAAGTTTTGTGAGAAAATTGCATTTTTTTTTCATTGTTTTCTATGCAATTTGTCTTGCATTTCAATGAGGTGAGCTTTTGAGGAAAGCTCTCATATATTATTTGTGTGGAAATCTTTCAAGGTCTCCCACCCTCTCACTCATTGTACTACGTTAAATTACAAAGGAATCTCAACAACTTCCTACACCCCATCGAGAGAGACCACCCACCACCCCCTTTGGCGATTAAGTGTGGGGGTTTAATGAACCCTTACAGGAGGTTTATTGAATGAGAAAGTGAAAGAATCATCCAATATGTGGCTAAATATTTAGCAAATCATTTTTCAAGGGTTATTTTGGGGCTTTCAAAGGTGCGAAGCTTTTTTTTCTAACGAGCTTCTGATAAATCAATACACAGCATTTAACTCTCTATAATTAAGTCTTGCTTTAATGGAAATTTTTTCGAGATTTACGTCGTTGAAACAAAAAATAAAAGTCTTTGGAAGTTTCTTAAGATTATCTCATTTTTGCATTGAAAATTCCTTTGATAAATTGATGAAATAAATTGTTCCTGAAGAATGGCTCATTAATGAGGAAATTTCCAAAGATTTTTTTGCATTTTTCTTCTGCAACTTTATTGAAATTCCAATTTGCAGGAAAGCATAAAAATCTTTCAATTATTTTTTGGAAATAAAGGAGTTCATGCACTGGCCATGTAAAAACTTCCTCTATTGCAGAACAACTTTAACCAATTTCATCTCGTAGAGAATAAGAAAAAAATGAAAAATTGCGAGAGAAACTCCTCAATGTCCACTGGGATCACATAGAAAAATGTAAATAAAGATTGTCAAAATATGCGAAACCCTTGAAATCTTTGAATTTTGTACTGAAATTTCAAGATTTCAAGCGAATTTCAAGAGTTTTTTGGTCGATGAATAAGGCCCATTATGTCGCCATTTGCAGTTTTTGCTCCTCTAAAAAAAAATGTTTCAAAACTTTTTTGTAGACTTGTCGCGCATTTTCCGCGAAGGTTTTTCCTTTTTCAAATTAATATTGGGTCGTCCAATATTTTTCCAGGTTTTCTAACCTAACATATTTATTTACCGTTAAATTCAATGGCGATTAATGAGACAGAAAATCAAAATTGTACTGCATTTATGTGAATATCTTAGGTTAGAAATCCGTGTATATATTGGACAAACCAATAATAAATATTTATTACATGAAAATCGACATTTTTATTGATTATGCAAAATTAATTTGAAAAGGATGAAAATCTCGGGGAAAAATGTGCGACAAGTCTATAAAAAAGTTTTGAAACATTTTTTTAGAGGGACAAAAACTGCAAATGGCGTCGCAATATTTGAATTTTTTGGTAATATTTTTTTTTGCATTTTTCTATGTGATCCCAGTAGATATTGGGGAGTTTCTCTCGCGATTTTTCATTGTTCTTTTTTTCTCTACAAGATGGATTTGTTTAAAATTGCACTGCGATGGAAGAAGTTTTTATATGGCCAGTGCATGAACTCCTTTTAATAAAATATCCCTTTTCAGTGCAATATTTTCCATGATGTTCCGCCAGTCAAACACCATGAATTCCCGCCCTTCAAAGCCAGCTTTTATGCAATCTAAGGACTATGACAAAAATATGCGTCCAAGTAAGTATATAATGCAGCAGAGTGTGTGAGAAAAAAAGCACCACAGAGCAACACCCTCCTCGTTTGTACATTAATTAATGAAAGCCACATATCCCCCATTGGGGGGAGGTTGATGCGTGAAGGAAGGATAAAAATAGCACAACACCACAGAGTTACGAAGAGTGCGCTAAAAGTAGTCAAAATACCATCAATTTTCCTCACGTAATACCACCGCGGATTCCCTTGAGATGCGATAAACCATTTGCCATCGGGCACGTGTTCTGCAGCGTGAACGTAATTTTTTTTGCTCTTAAATTGAGGATTTTTTGGGTGTGGGATTTTGCCTATGCGCATTTTATATTAATTAATCCATTTTTTTCCCATCCTTCCTGTGTACGGAAATGTCGCGACAGGGTATATAAAAAAAAAGTAAAAGCTTTTTATGATCCCATCGTCCTTCTGCAATCTATACCACGAGGCAATCACCCCGTAGAAGCAAAAATTTATTTATCTACTATTAACCTTCTACCTTAGCAACTAATTGTAAATTAAGAAATCTGGATTAACAAATAAAGTAAAGACTTCCTGCCTTGTCCTTTCTAAGGGAAATTATTTGAATTAAAAAAAAAATGTTTAAAAAAGTTTCTCAAGAAAGAAGCTTTTCGTTGTATGGAGAAGAAAAATATTAAAAATAGAGAAGAGAAGAAGAAAAGTTCAAGAAATTAAATTGAAGAGATGTTTGCAAAAGAGTGTAACTTAAATAAATTACAAAAGGTGGGGATAAACTGATCGACAGTCGCGGAAGACGTTGTGCAGACACCGCCAACACCTTCGTGAGCTTTTTACATCATAAATATAGGTACACAACTGTCTTACCCCCCTCTTGGCAGCACCCTCACGGATATTATATTTAATCAATATTATATTGCAAAAAGGTGCTTCTGTGTGCATCCTAAGGTTGCTCCCGCATTGAAGTTCACATGAAGGCAGGTCAAGGGCGAAAAGGAGGGAAAAATTTTTAGCAAACAACCATGAAAAGTTCACTGTAAGACATTCTTTTGTTGGTTTTTTTAGATGCCCTCACGGAAGTCTCAATCTCCCTACTTGTCAATCGAATATCTGGCGTGGATGAGACGAAGGAAGTGAGTTGCAAAAAAAATTCTTTTAAACAGTCAAAACTTGTTGAAATATTGCAAGAAGAATACTTTGAAGTCAATTGCAGAGCTTTCGCCCAAAGGGAAAATCTTCAATTTCTCACAAAATTTGGCATGAAAAAAGCAGCAATAAAATCCAATTAAATAGTTAATTTGGGTCTGGGGGAATTTTTGCAATTTACTGAGAGAAAATTCTTTCACAAAATTTAGCTGAAAGCTTGCGAGATAGATCAAAAACATTGCCAAAGCAAAGGCGGCAAAAGCTCTGCAAGTTTAATTATGTATACAATATAAAATGCCTGGAATGGATGGTTTGTTTGTAATTTTGCAGGAAGTGTCTTTTGATGTTTTCCTGCAAATGACATGGCAGGATTTACGTATTCATCCAACGCATCCCGACAATGAGGAACTTCGCATGAATGGCTTTGTGGAAATAACGCTTGAACAGAGATCACTCCTCTGGGTACTACCGGAAAGCTTTTTTTTCTCCCCTCTCACAAACTACACCAATTATTTAGCTTTAGAAAAATTGACTTTATAACAAAATCATTGTCTCTCTGTTGCACACAGATCCCAGATTTGTACATTCGACAATTGCGTGAGATGAAACTATTAAAGCTCTTTGAGGAAATTTCAAGTTTGCGACTATATGAGAACAGCACAATAAATCTTCGAATTGGGTATATACCACGTCACTCAAATCAATACATAACTCATTCTCTCTCTTTGCTTTTTACCTAAACAATCTAAATACATAATAAATATTTTTATTTGCCCGCAATTGCCTAATCTTATAGCGCAACAATCATCATCAACTGTGACATGAATTTCGTCCTCTATCCTCTTGATGTGCAAAAATGCCGCGTGGATTTTAGTAGTTGTGAGTATATCTAACATTTTAGCTCCTTTTTTCATGCACATTCTTTCACTTCCTCACAGCTATTTTCTCACACAGATAATCTCTCTAGCTCAGTCAGTAACTTTATAGAGAGACACCCATTTTATGTAGAATTTTGCATTTCTGCGAATTAAACATGCAGAGAGAAATTAAAACGTTTTTGCTCGCGTTGGATGTTTGCATAATGAGCGGGATATAATTATTTTCTCACAAAAAAAAACTTTTATCTTAATTTATTTTAAAAGCTCACCTTCAGAGCTTTTTTGTTCAATTTAATTACATATACATACAATTTAAGAATAAGAAGCTGTGTCTTACAAAAATGTATAAGAAATGGAGAAGAAAATTAAATGTTCGATGAAAGAAAATGAAAAATTAATTACGCCTTGAAGAAATTTATTCACAAAGAATTTCTATTTAAATGTTTTTGAAAGCCTGGAGCTTTCCTTAGAGTTTCAGTATAAATGAATAAATATTCAACAGTGGGCAGGAGGAAAGAGTTTACAACCTATAAAAGCTTCTCAATACGCTTTTCCATACGAAGTTTCGAGAGCTTCATTCCCTTATTCATCAGGTACAGAAAATAATTATCAACAGATAAACATCTTTTCTTGCAATTTTAAAATTGTTTTAAGATTTTGACTATTCGTGTTTTACAGATTGTTTTTCAGTCTGATACGTCTGATATAAAAGAAGAAAAAAAGAAAAGTTCTAAAGGCTTTTAAAAGGTTCTAAAAAAGCAATTTTTTCCTTTTAAAATTTTGAATTGGAGAGAGAGAAATAATCTGTAAAAATCTTAGTATTAGAAAACTAAAATCTAAAAGAAACACAGCTAAAATCGGAAATTGTCAGATATTGGATAGACTCTGTAATTTAGGAAGTTCCGATTTTTTTTAGCTAAAGGAAAATCGTTTTAAGTCAGATCTGAGTTTTTTTAAACCAGAATAAACTTCTTAAATTAGACTACAGTTTTCTTCAAACTAGACTTAAATTTTTTTAAGGTCAGGCTTTTAATGTTTCACGGTTTCTTGAATCAGGCTTAAGTTTTTAAGTCAAATAGTCCATTAACTTTTGACTTGAAATTGAAACTTTCATCCGGCTACCTTCGAAAACATAGGAATTCAGCATGATCCTTTAAGGATTGAAAGAAAATCTCAATTTGCAGATAAACACGCCGTTAAGGACATGACCTTCCAGTGGAAAAAGAATAATCCATTGACCTTTCCACATGACTTTGGGGATGGCTTCTTCCGTCTACCACGCTACGTTGTCTCCTTCAGTACAGATCCCGAACCGAAGATCATCAACTACGGTGACGGTGAGTCCCTAAAAGCTCTTCTTCATCCCTAAGTGATTCCCTAAACTTCCTCCTCTTTTGCAGCTGATCACTGTTCAGCACGCCTGGAGATAACGCTATCGCGCGAAGTGAAGAGCTACCTACTGGAGAACTACCTGCCATCGACGCTATTTGTCTCAATGAGCTGGGGCAGCTTTGTGGTTGTACCGGAAATTGTTCCTGGACGAATGGTTCTCCTTGTCACCACATTGCTGTCCCTCGTAACGATGTTTGACACCGTCCGTAACAATTCCCCTGACGCACTGGAACTCAAATGCATCGAAGTGTGGCTCATCTCATGCACCCTCTTTGTCTTTCTCGCCCTCATGGAGTACTTTATTGTCCTTTTTGGGATTCGCTATGACAAACACTGGCGCACGACTAAGACAAAGATCACCATCAGTAGCCCATCGCCTGTGCCTCCGTCCACCCTATCTAGCGCAGGAACTCCCGTAAATCGAGCCCTTGGACGAAATGGGCTTGATCATGCAAATCGCATTTTTGCCTCACCCGGCAATCGAATCTCCCCCGAAGACAGGGCAAAGGAGCAACAGCTACCATCATCCACGGAGGATATTGGATCCCTACCCACAGCCAGCCCCAGTGTCATGCACAAACGGAAATTTCGCAATGTTGCCGAATACGCCCTCCTCTATGCGGGCTCCCAGCGGGGGCGATTGGATCAGATCTCCCTGATTCTCTTCCCGCTCAGCTTCCTCCTCTTTGCCACCATCTACTGGGTACTCTACCTAAGTGAATCGCGCAAGAAAATGTGATATACCCTTCATTTCTTCCTCTCCTCCATCATCTTCCTGCCCAATACTAACTAATAAAACGCGATAGACTTTTACATTTTACATGCGGCCTTTCTGGATGCTTCTTCTGCGATTTTTAGGAGCCCTCCTGACCCAGCATTATATATAAATATATTCATTCTATCCATTTACCATTTTGCTCTCATACTAAGAAAAATAATATATATTGCTATATTTCTTCAAATATATATATTAAATTTTCATTATCGTCACACATTCGTTTCTTTTCTTTTACTTTTTCTCCTTCTTTGCGGAGTGACTCTGTGTATTACCATCTTACTTGCCATTCCAGTAGCCAACTTTGCCATTCTCAAAGGCTAAATTTATCCTTGGCTGCGGAATTAAACGTCCTATCTTCACAATGCCAATATTTTCATCCTCAAAGTACTGCCGACAGCACCACAGGAAGGAATTTAAAAGAGAGAGAAAATGAGCATAAAATCCCACAAAAAGATTAACAAAAGAACATCCCCAACTTACCAGACACTGAGATACAAATAGGAGGAATCTTCTGTTCATCTCACTGTTGGATTCTTGGAGCTTTTGAAGACTGAAAGGAAAAGTTTTTTTTTAGAGAAAAGTCAATCATAACGCGTCCAGTTATAACAGTTGGTGTTCCACAACGTGGAAAAGTTTGTTTCACAAAAACAGTTTTTCGCATTTTTCATTCACAAGGAATGGTTCTAGAGATTTCTAATGCTTTAGAAAGTTGTAGAGAATCGCAAAACCTTTAATTTGATACTAAGATGAGCAAAATCGGTCAAGCAGTTCAGGAGATATAGCTCTAAGAACTTTTGAAAATTCAAGAATTTTTCAAATGGCTATATCTTCTAAACGGCGACACAAATTTTCTTCATTTTTGGACTGGTGAAAGATATTGAGTCAGGCTACAACATATCAAAATTTAAAGGATTTGCCTAATGGGGATTCGGAGATATTGCCCCTTAAAGTTAGGCAATTATTGTATTTTATTTTAGCGCCTCTTGCGGTCATTTTTGGAACTTCAGATGTTCTAGACATTTGTAGGGCTTCTTGAAACCTTTCATTTGAGCTTGAGTTGGTCAAAATCGGTTAAGCCGTTTTCGAGTTATATGGAAAAAAACATTTTTTGTTTGGTTCGCCATATTTGCTAAACGGCTTGACCGATTTTGAAGTATGAGCTATCGATGAAAACGTCTCACTGAGCTCTACAACATACTAAAATTTCAGATCTCTAGCTATAAGGGAACTGGTTGACAGTAGTTCAAAATGTCGGACGGCGGCCATATTGGATTTTGAAAATGTCAAAAAATAAAATTTTTCACCCACATTTGTATACAAAATTTTAAACCGGAACTCTATTTCTTGCCGTTCAAAATTATAAATGGGACGTCTAAAACGTACTCATTGGAACACCAACTAATTTTATTAAAAAAGAAAGAAGAAGTACTTACTTTTCATCTGAGACAAGATGCTTAACGAGACTCTCGCAAATCCTCGTGTTGCAATCCACATCAAAGAGTGGAACCCCAAAGTTCACATCAAGGAGAGTCCACTCCTCGCCGGCATATTCCCCCTTGGCGGCCTCTTCCGGAGGGGCGTCCACAATGGCGATTTCAATGGAATTCTGCGATACCAACTCCTTCCCACCGGCGTACCTTCCCTCACACTGTGCCAATTCGGCCAATTCCGTCTCCAGCAGCTCATTGCAGTCCTCACTGCGGAATACATTCGACGGTGATGAACTTTTGGGTGTTACAGCAAAATGCTCCTCAACGGGTGACTTTAGCTTTGCTAAATCATTGCTTTTGGACTTGTGAATGGTGATCTCGGATCCATCGAGTGGTGTTAGGAGTTCATTGGGAGCACACGGCGTTTGGGGCGTCATCAGATCATCATCCCGCGAAACAGTGGAAATTGTGGAATCCTCCATGGATGGTGTAGCAGCATTCCCGGAATTTCGTCGCCCTTTCCGTCGCTCCGGACGCTTCAGGTGCACATTTGCATCGTAATTTGTCTCACAACCGAGATCCGGGACGCCCGTATTGAGGAATGTTATGTACCCACATGTACTGGACAGATTGAGGTGCTCCGACAGCTTCTCCACAGCCCGATGCTTCGCCCACATTTGCCTATTTGCATCGTTCTTGTGAAATGGGAAGGATTCATAGCGAATTTCTGCTGGCTCGCGTATCCCATAGCCCTGAATGAGGACACTCCCATTCTTCAGTTGCTCATTGAGTGCCAGGTAGTTATCCGTATTGAGGACGTAGGAATCTGTGTGGACAATGGTCACGAGGAGTTTGCCGTAGCCCAGAAAAATGCGCGGAAGGCTCTTGAGGACGGTGCCACGTGTCAAGAGGAGACTCGGTGGCCCAAAACCCGATATGTGGTAGTAGAACATCCGGAGCCAGAGGTGGGATGTGTCGCAGCTCTTGTGGAATTGTCCGAAGAATGGAATGGACAGGAGATGGGTGAAGCTACTTGTTAGCGGGGCAGCTGAACAGATGAATTTATACTTCTTCTCAAGCAATCTATCACGTGTTTTGTAGTCTAAACTTTCGAGGCATTCCAGACGCAGCAAATCCAATCCGCATGCGAGATTATTCCGCAGGGCAATGATTGTCGACCGCAGAATGACGGCGTGGGCAAAATAGCGCCCCACCTCGCCCTCACCTTCAGCATCGAGAAGAGATACCTTCTCCAATTCAGCCAGGAATGTATCCATACTCTCGTCACAGAGCTTCCCAACCTCAAACATTGTCACCGCGTGATTCTTGAGCCCAGGCGAGAGATTACCCATCATTAGGAATGCAGCAAGTGTGGAATCAAAGAGAAAACCTATCCTCTTCCCTCCTTTTGCATTCGGATCCAGGGGTTTGATTAAACTCCTACTATCCTGGACATCTTCCACCACAGAACGTTCCTCCTTTGCTGATTTCTTCTTCATTGCCGGAGTTTTGCACTCTGTCGACGATGAGGATGAATTGTTGATGATTGAGAAGTCACTCGTCCCATCTGATGAGGTGCATTCAGCAGCTGATAAATTGACAATTTCCTCCATATCCAGAATATCTTCTTTACCCCCCATTGTTGGGCTACTATCACATCCCTCTGCTGAAGCTTTCGTAGACGTAAGATTCCCCTTTGCATCCACAAGACCATCATTTGTCTCATTCATAAGGAGGGAATGATAATTGAGGGGTGTTATCTGTGGTCGTTCATCCTCAACGCGCTCCACATTGTCCCAACTTGGATGGAGATTTGGTACAGCAATCTCTGTCTTCTTGCGTGCAAACCCCAAGCGACACAGCAGCGAGACAGCATGCTTCACGGTGTCGAGATTAACTTGCAGCATTTGAGCCAATTCGGAGATTGTCATGTGCTCATCTGTACTCACAAAGACCTTGTACAGGAGATTCTCAAAGTAATCCCCACACACGCGATTCATCACAAAATTTTTGAGTGGTGGAATGCAGATTTTATCCTCCCCACTTATTGGCACATCCAAATACACCAAACCCTTCCTGTACAAGCTGTGAGCCACCACATAATCCACTTGTCCCACCGTGCGTGACCCGAAGTCAATTAAATCATCAATGAGACTCCTCTCGGCGTCATTTACAAACTACAAAAAGAAATAAAAAGACCATTCATTACTGGGGTTGGCTTCTCACACAAATTTTTAGCTTGATTTTTAATGACCGACTGCCGACCTGACGTCAACCTCAGAGAGGCAGTTTTTGTTGCATTGTGACTTTGTGTTAGGAATATTCCTCATTCATAAGTTTTATCACAAGCAACGGTGCAGAGCAGTCAATATCAGTTCAAGAGTTGCCTCTCGTTGTAATATTGCACTGCTGGTAGGAACGAGCGGGGATATTCCTAACCGAATTAGATCTTTTTTCATATCTGCATTACAACCTATCGAACACCATCGAGTCTCGAACTTGCCGACCCTCCCAGGGACAAAGCAAACGGACACTGGGACCATCTGCTTTGCCACTGCTCTACTGGGCCGACAAAAAGAATTAAAAAAGATTTTCCGGAGGCTTTTCATCGTTGCTTCAACGTACCCGGATATCAGATTCAAGGACATATCCAACTTCCACCTTCCACGATGGCTCAATGTTAATCCGGATGGGGAATTTGGGCAGGAAATGCTGTGGATTTGGTTTACGGAATAGCTTCGATGAGTTTGTCTTCATCTCACTAATCAGCGCAAGATATTCATTCCGTCCAATTCCCAGCACTCGAAGACCTGTTGTGAAGAGAAACTCATTGAATTGCAAATGCAGCAGCATCACGAAAGGGGCTTCCGCGAGGCATTTTCACTTACAATCAACGGCGGTAAAATTGGGCAGAGTATCGTAACTCTTGTCATTCCTCAGGAGGAAGCTGAGTACGTCAAGGTAGTAGTTGAATGGAGTCACACGTAGCCCCTTGGTGACAATATCGGCCAGATGATAGGGAAATAAGCACAAGTAGCTCACACTCTTGTCCACCAGAAGCTCATAGTAGCGCTGCTCATTCCGGAAAACCTTCCTCACTGGAAAATACATAATGAGAAATATTTACACCTTTCCGGGAAGAGTTAAAAAAAAATTTCTCACCTAAATTCCCACGATAGCGCAATTGATTCTTCAGGCTGTAGTTGAAGACATACCGATCGTAGTCCTTTGGGGTATTTCTCAGTATCTGATTTGTCAGAGAAAGAATGAATTGTTAGTTTTTCCTGATTTTCTCGCATTTCCCGAGGTTTTCTCGTCCGGGTGCGATTTTATGAGATCGCGGAAGCTTTCTGCTTCAAAAAGGATCAGCAAAACAATTATAGCTCATCTATATAATATAGGATTTCGTGTCTGTACAGCCACTCAGTAAACAAATTTTGTCCATATTTGATCAATTTTTGAGTCAATAAAGGTCCGCATAAATGATCAATTATTGACCAATCAGAATTGATCTGAGGTTGACCAATAATTGATCAATGATTTATCAATCGATGATCAATCAATATTGAGTGAGCTTTAATTGACTCAAATGGTAAATTCCACACATTCCACAAAACGCAGAAGAGGACGAAGATATTCATCCTCATGCCGTCTCGTAAAAATAATAACACGTTAAATCGAGGTCAGCTTGTAACATGTTTACGTGAAGGAGAGAGAAAAAAATGCCACATTTCCAACTCAATTCGATTGTAAATGTTATCAGCTCTTATCAGCAAGATTTTCCTCATTCGCCCACCCACCCACACACACAGGCATTGGCGAATAAGAAAATAACCAGAGCGGGGGCGGAGGGTTGGAAAAACTTACCTGTTTCAGATGAACCGGAAGATTTGTCCACGAAATGTTATTGCGGACACATTCCTCGATCTCTGCATTAATTTTTGCACTCATTTTCAATGCGAATTTACAAGGAAAAATCACATTTTCTCGCCAAAGAAAAAATCCACTTCACCAAAAAATATCTTGTAAAAAAAACCTTCGCTGTCAAATTGCTGTCAAAATATTATGTTTTTCCCACAGTTGTCGGTGTGTCCCACAAGGCCCTGCAGAGCTTTTAAAAAATTTCGCATTTTCCTCGATTTTCTTGCAGAAACTTTTGAGAAAATTGATTTTTCCAAGATGTGAGAATGAAATTTAGTACCTCAACATTCAATTTATTACGAGGAAGCAAAATAAAAGACGTGGATAATTAATTGGAAAATCAATCTCTTCATCTCACTCTTCCACACGTAAGCTCTTATATTGCCATCTTACTTTCAGATGGAGAGCTTTTTGTTGGCGCCAAAATTCATTCTCCGCAAGTTCTCCAATTAAAAAAAAACATTTTTTTATTTAAATTCTTTTTAATCTCATTAAATTTAATTTTAATGCATTATAATTATTTCACGTGATGACTTTAGAGATGAAAAATTAATTTTACAAAATACGACACTTTCGCAACATGGTCTTCTTGCGCGAGAGCTTTCTGCTGGGTCTAAGAATAATTGTGCCATTTGTCTTGGCGAATGTAGGTCCGTAGGCACCTGGAAAGAAGCCCCGAAAAAAATACAGAGAGTTAGGCGGAATAATGCATTCTGGCTTGATATAATAAATTACTTATTGTCGGCTGTCCCACTGTGACCACATTGCTGTACTGCTGCTTCATCAATTGATGGCATTTTGTGGCTAAATATCTAAAAACTGATCCTACATTCACATCCTCCTTCACCGATGTGCGTATCAGTCGACATCCCAGGTGCCTCGCCAGCATTTCCGCTTCTTCCGGATGCACCACCGCTTGGTCCATCAGATCCACCTTATTCTGCACTATCACGGTCGGAATTTCACCGCACTCATTCTCCACCTTTAAAAAAAAATAAAAAGCCACACCGTTAAAAATCGAAATCTCATTCACCACGGAGGGGCTTAAATAGAGATTAATTTACTTTCATCTTCCAGTCTTTAATTGCCTCAAAAGACAAACGATCTGTGGTGCTGAATGTTAGAACGCACGCCTGAGCTCCTCTGTAGTACGCTTTGGTTATTCTGCAAGGCACAAAAATCAACAATTTATTATCTCTTTTGTTGTTAAAGAATGTAAACTATTCATTTTTTTTATTTCTTATTGAATTAGCAAAAAAAAGTAATTTCTTAATAATTTTTTCTCACGCGTCAAATTCTTCCTGACCAGCAGTATCCCACAGCATTATTCTAACATCTTCCCCATCAATTCTGTAATGATAAAAAGAAATAAAAATTAATATAAAAATCTCTAAACAAATCGATCAATTTGAAAAACTAAAAGAATTTAAGAAAAAATAACGTTTTTTTTTTGTTTGATAAATTGTTGAAAGTTTTGGCGTCTTCTTGTGATTTAATCAAAGAGAAAGGTGATTAGAATTCACACCATTCGCATTTTAATAAAATTCTTCAAGTCCTCAAGTTTCAGAATAAAATAAAATGTGAATAAATTAATTAATTAGATCTAAAAATTAAACAACAAAAAATTGCTTTAAAGATTCTTACTCAATTTGTCGCTCCAGGAAATCCACACCGATGGTCTTCTTGTAGTCCTTGGTGTAGATCCCTTTGCAGTAGCGCTGGATCATTGAACTTTTCCCAACGCCTCCATTGCCAACGATCACGACTTTGATCGCAATCTCCAGCTCCTCCTCCCTCATGGTATGGGGATTCAAATAACAACGAATGACATCCAATTAGTTAAGTGTGCTCCCCATCTTCAGCTTCCTCTTGGTGCTCTCTTCCTGTTACGTTGTAGGTATACATGAAAGAAGAAAAAACAAAAAGAAAATGAAGACGTTGCGTGACGCTGAGCGATTAACACGCGGAATTTTCTCAACTCCATGTCAAGTAAGTGAGTGATAAGAACACAAAATCCATTGAGAACCTTCTTTTCTTCTTCAATTCTACACGTCTTGAAAATGTCTGCATGCCAAATCAGCTGTACTTGTGATGTTCTTAAGAGACTATAAGTACATCCCATGTGTGTGCGGAGTTAATTTATCAATTAGCATCTAAACATGTGTTAATAAAATCCACCAAAGCTCCTCTAATAAAAGTAATTTAGCATAGAGAGAGAAAAAAAATTCTTCTTGGAAGAATTGCATTGAAGTGCTTGGTGAGAGATTCCCATGAAATTCCCATTTTTGTCTATAACCTACGGAATTTCTTCAATGCGGCATTTCAACACTGCAATAAATCACTCATTCATCACTTAATGTGGTTCTCTCTCAGTGGGAATTGTAGGTAAACTTCCTCGCATCAAATCAAACCAGCAAAAGCAGACAATTTCGCCAAATTGCCCTCACAGTCAGCCAGGAAGAAGATTGTGGAGTCTTAAATTGCCCCCCTCAAAGTCAATTACACCACAGTTGCAATGCGCTGTGCGAGTAATTAAGATGATTTTGCAAAAAAAAATCGCTGCAAAAGCCCAATAAATTAAGTAAAGTAGAAGAGCTTTGCCATGTCTTGAGCCACTTTATTTAATGGATTTTATTTCCAAATGTAAATTTTTTGTAAAATGCATATTCTTTCGCCAATTTCTGCATGTATTTTGCAAAATTCAGACATTTCCATTCGCGCATCTTCTTTTACTGAATAAATTCCATATAAATTCAGAAGAAAAGACTATCACCAATCTCTTTGCATTTCTGTTGAAATCTTTCTGAACTTTGGAGCAAGAATATAATTTTATTTCAAATAAATAAATTCTGATCTTCAATCTTTTATAAAAAGAAAAAAGTGGGAGATTAGACAGGGACGTAGTTGGAAATTTATTCAAGAGGGTGTTTAAACTTGGTTGCAGTTAAAGTTTGCTAGAAATGTATTGAAAAGAACAATTAAACTTATTGAGGCCTATGAAATTCTAAATGAAACATTCTAAATCATATTAACCCTTTCTCATTTTTTGGGTCATACGTTGAGCCAAACATGAAACATTTTATTTTCCCAATTTTTTATTAATCCAATTGTTTCTTTTTTCTAGTTAGAAATACATGAAATTCACGCAGAAGAAGTCGAAGAAGACATTTTGCCTGAAAAATGCCTTCTGAATTCATTTATTGAATAAATATCGGGATGAAAGAGCACATGTTTCAATGTGTTTATGTTTCACGTAGGGTTAACAACTTTTCCATTCATAAATTGGCATATTTTGACAAATTGTACATTTTTTTTGCCTTTTAACATTTCTTTTCTAACGTTTGGCATTTTCAATTCTACGTTTATAACTTAACTATTTCTTTTTAACTTCAGACATTTCTTCTAATATTTAATATGTTTATTTTGCAATGTTTTTCTAGCAATTCTCAAACTTTTAACCCTTTCGACGTTTCATTTCAAACCATAAACGTTTATTTTCTAACGTTAGACGTTTCTTTTCCAATGACCGACATTTCTTTTCTTTTAATGTTTCGTTGATACGTATTACGTTTAATGTTGAAACTTCTTCATGAAACTTCAACGTTAAAGAGTTTGAAGTTTCTGTTAATGTTTTTATGATATTTTTAAATAATAAATTATGATTTTTCAATAGTTTAACATTTATTCTGCTATCCTTTACGTTTCCTTTTTTAACTATCAAAATTTCCTGTGACATTTAATGTTCATTTTCTACCGTTTTATGATTAATGTTCAATCTTTTGATGATTTATTTCAATTTTTCAACTTTTCTAACATTTCTAACATAAAACGTTTCTTCTATATCATTTGAAAAATTCCTTTCTAATATTTTTTTTTATGAATTTTTGACTTGTAAAGAAAAATTTGCATCTTTCTGAACTTTTATTGTATTCAAACACCCAAAAACCTCTCCTTGCTACGTCACTGAATTGCAATGCAAGAATAAAATAGGCAGGAAAATAAAATCTGTTAAATCTTCATTAATAAACCTTTACACGTAACAAATACCTTAGAGTGGGTTGATGAAAAAAATCTTTTCTCTGCAAAAAAGACTGCGAGCTTTCTCTATCTGTTTTCCAATTATAATTTTCAGTTCAATGATTTATTATTATTATGTAAAAGAAAAATCACACATCAGTGTGTGAGACACTTGTGCGCGTTCCCTTTCATTTCCAGCCTCAATTTGACGATAGATGATTGTCTGCGGGGCTGCGTATGATGGTGGCAGCAATGAGGAAGAAGCTCCTCAATGTGCGGAAAATCACACACAATGTGGACGTGCTTCGCTTTATTTTTTTTTTTTTGGCGGGAAATGGTGAAGAGGAGAAAATGAGAAAAAAATTCAACGAAATTTCTATAATGGTAAGATTGCAATTATCGTGTTTGAAGATGATTTGTGTGGATGTTGAAAGGCAAAGAAGTTGGATATGTACTCAAAATATATTTGAAACTAATGGCTTCTGCTGGGTGCGCTTCCTTTTTCATCAGATGAATTCTCACCTTCGTTTTGACTTTGCAATGTTATATGTTGTATAATGTAAAAGGCATTCGCACCTCTCTTGAACTCCATGGTCATTGACATAAAAGACGAGGTGGAAGAAGAAGCAATCGAGCGTCAAAGTGAAAAGATAAAAATTTAATTTCATTATAATGCTTCTGGATGATGGTACATACAGTGTTAGAGGAGAAGAAGTACATGGAATCGCAATGGGGGGGTTTTTTCTCTTACAAACATACATATAGGTACATTCCTTGTGGTTTTTGTGAGAGAAATATGAGATTAAGGAGGGAAAAGGCTTTTGCAGGCATAAAAAGATTTAATAAAAAAAAAGATCCAACTCTATGCACATTCATTCTAATTTAATTAATGAATCTCCACGGCCAGATTATAAAAAGAACTTCAATAGAATTCCCATTGAGAGAAATTCTTCATCTTGGTAATTTTCTTTCAAGTGGTGTGACCTCAAATTACTCATATAAACCAATATAATTCTTAATGGTAGAAGGTGCGCAATTTGCCAAAGAATCCTCATCATTTCCCATGAAGTGCTATAAATTCTAGGAAAATAAGGTGAAATTGCACATATTCAAGTACCTATACGCCAAGAATGGCCAAACCTCTCCCATTATAAATGCGAAAATAAATATACGTTAAGTGTGGAAGATTGTTTCAAATGATTTTCTTTCAATGTTGTATTGAAATTGCACGTTTAATGATTTTTTCTTCATCATAAAATGAAGCGCAACAAAATATTACTTTCTCCCTTTCGATAATCCCCGCGTTTTTCTTCGCTTCTAAATTATTTTAAGAAAAATATTTTAATTAAATTTTAACGTGAATTTTATCTGCAAAAAGTGCCGGTTGAGGTGATTTAGCCAAAACAAATGAGAGTTCCCCGCGCAACAGGTGAAGAGAAAGGTTGAAGCTTTGTGCAGAGTTGACGTCCAACCTGCACATGTTAATCCACATTAGACGACTAAGGTATGAGATAACACAAGACCGAGGTTTTTGCAGCACAAAATCACTTCTTTCGCGAGGAGATAAAAACTCTTCCTCATGCTCTCTGCAATACATATTTCTCATACACATGAAAGTAATTTATTCTTCTCTGTGAATGAGGATAACATTTGCTGTGGTCAGTTAGAGTTGATGAGGGTTGTTGTTGGGTGATTTATAGACGATTTATTGTTTGGAGTTTCTTTGATAATTTCTTATACATCCAGCTGGGAGAAGCGCAGATTAATTTATTATTATGAAAAATTAATCTTAAGTTAAATGTTTTATTGGTAACGGGAGTAAAATTTTATTGATTCGTATTCAGTGAACAAGATATCCTTAAAATTTAAAGGAATTTCTACTGGAGTTTCAATAATTTCAAAGATTTCTTAGTCGCTTTATTATACAAACCCACTGAGCATTATTCCGTTAAAAATCTTTTATTTTGTCTTTAAAGATCTTGAAAGTTATTGTAAAATTTTGCCACTTGATGCCTTTAAGATCGTTCTGTTTTCGTGCAATAAAAAGAAAATGATAGATTTTCTTTTTCAAAAATCTTTCAGAAAATCTCAGATTTCCTGAAAGGATTTTTATTTCTTATATCACGAATATAGAAAAAAGTAAAAGCTGTTAAAAACTAAGAATATTTTTTAAAGAATGAGGTAGATTCTGATATAAATCTTTACTTTTCTTTATACAATTCTTCAGTTATAAGATTTTTTCGATTTTTAGTATTCTGGAGAAAATCTTATAAGATTTTGACATTTTATTTCTTTTCTTTAATCAAGTTTACTTACTTTTCCATTGCTGAACGATTCAAAAACACCCCTGTCAAAATCTTACAACAACTTTTAACTTGTTAGAATAGAAAAGAAAAGATTTTTAGCAGAATCAAGCCCAATATCAAAAATCTTGAAAATCGCAAAAGAAAAGATTTTTGACAGAATTCGACGAACTGAAAAGTTTTAGTATAGGATACGAGTTAGGATAAGAATTATAATTTATTACCAAATTGAATTAAAATTTTTATTGAAAAATTTAATTTATGCAGAGGAAAAAGCTCTACTGAATTAACCTATATTTTACCAATTAATTAGCTACATTTAATCTACATTTCAAATACCAGTTTGTTGCAATTTATTTCATTTTGAGAGAATATGACGAAATTTTGCTCACACAACACGTTGTCTTATGAGAAGTTTGGAAAATTTCAATTGCGGGTATTTCAAAGAGGAAATGACGAATTTTTTCTTGCCATGGTTCAGCGCTCATTAATTTATTATATTTTAGGTAATAATTTGATGATGTTTGTGTTCCATATAACCACATAACTATACCTTGGAATTTTTAATTGCTTGTTTTTTAATTAGTTGAATTTATGTGGCAGACAAATGACCGAAGAGATTCAATGAATGTTCTTTTGATTAAAAAAGAAAAAAAAACACGAAACCTCATCAATTCCCTCCAAATAGAAGCTCCGTATATCGTCCAAAATGATTCTGTTTTCAAGCTAAAAGACGATGTGTGATAAAGCGCATCTAAAGTGCGACATTTGATAGCACAGAAGGCCCATTTAAAGTGTTTGTTCTTGGTGGGGAAAACCTTTTCGGGGAAAAATGGAACATTTTTGAATAATTGTGGACAAATATGTTGTACCATCAACCACCATGATGGTGTGAGAGTAGCCGAAAATCTTCATAATATTTCCATTAATATGCAAACAACAGCTCATGAATTAAAATATCTCGATTGAGCTATTTGGGAAGAAGACTTTCTGATGTGAAATACTTCCAAGAGGAACGGTTCTGATGAGACCTTCAATGTAGACCCCATTTCTTGCGAGAGAGGGAGAAGAGGTGCATGAGGAATGTTCCCCGGAAGATCATGGAGAGGAAAACATGTTTTTGAAATATTGTATGCGCGATACGAAAAATTGGATTAATCCTCTCATCCCAGCATCCAGAGCACCTTTGCTGCGGGCTGTTGTGGTGAACTTAAATAACGTCGACATGATTTGTTAATCACACCTCGCATTTGCTGGCAGAAATGTGCAAAATATTGCAGAGGAGATATTTATTACAAATGATATGGACACAACGCCATTCATTTGGACAGCAGCATGGAGAGAGAAAAAGAAGCTAAAGAACCATGGCATGGTGACCTGCTGATGAAGATGGCTATGCGGGGAGAAAAAAGGGAATTATGTATGAGCAACAACCCGCAAAGAGACCGGTTTTAGTTTTATGTTGGTACATACACTAAATATGGGCCTTCAGAGTGGTTGTGGAATGGCCAACAGGTGTTACGAGAGGGTAAAAATTTAATTATTCTTCTACCTCGTGGAAACTTTTTGAGAATTCACTGCTGCCGTAAAAAAACTCATTTCACTCAAGGGGCATTCAACAGGCTCGTAAAAAATGCAAAAGTAAAGAAAAATTGAAAAGGAATTCATATGTGGCAGACATGGAGGATATAAAGAATTAATGTATGCTCCAAAGTCTTATAATTTATTTGATAAGAAAAATTCATAAATTATGTGTAACAATGGAGTTGCCTGGTAATTGAAAATCGATGGAGACGCCTGGTTAAATCTAAAACACTTTCAAGACATTTTAAAACTAAATAGAAGTTTCTCAATAAGAACTTTTTATTCGATTTGATTATAAAAAATTTATAAATTCAGAATATCCACCAAATAGGTTCAAAAATTCCGAAGAAATTAAAATGAAACGATTATTTTAATCAAATTGAAATAAATATTTTTCATCCAGATACATTCCCCTCAATTTCAATCGTCTCTTGACTTCTTCCTCAATGGCAAAAAGAAAGACCCCTAGGGGAGTGAGAGACCATTCTCCAGCACCTCCAGCAAGAACATCCAGAGCACATCGCCTCAACAGTAAGCACAAGAGGGGTCAATGAAACTCTTCGGGCAATTATTTGGAATTCTCGTGAAATGGCCATTCTCTGTGGCAATGAAGTTTTGAGTTAAAAAACATTTTATATGTGTAATTTTTAATGGGGAGAGAGATTCCCAAATGAAATTGTCTCATGGTGCGGATCGCAAATGATTATCGCGCGCAAGGCAATTGCTTCGCGAGGGGAATTTACAGATCATCGCGCAACTTCATTTTTCCTCCATATAATTACAATTCCCGTCATCTTTGCTAATGAACCCAATGCAATTTATCCCAGAGAGAGAGATGGTATTGATGGAAAGATTATTGGTTACGCTGCTGTGTTACTGCCAAACAATTTTTTTTCTTGCCAATATCAAATCTTCACCATAAGAGGATATATTTAATTTAAACTAATTGAAGTCTGCAAAAGAAGTGTCTAATTTATTTTTTTAAGACTGTTTAAAATTAAAAAAAAAAATATGCAGAGAAAAATTATGAGGAAAAAACCGACAGCTTTATGAGCGAAAAATTGGTATTTGTTGAAAAAACATTGCACAGAGTGGAAAATCATGGAATTTTATGCTAAAGGTATTTAACATGAATATAAAATTAGTTAAACACTAATTTTTATGGGTTGGCGAGTGTGGAGAAATGGGTGAAAAAAAAATCATGTACAGCGCAATGTAACAACGCGTTAATTTATTCTTTTTCATTAACATAGCATTTGTTATGGGGGTTTTTATTACTTTCATCTGAGGTCAGAGAAATTTGCCGTGGAGAATTTACAAAAAAAGAACATTATTTGAATAAATTGTAGGACGATATTCCTACATGGGCTAATAACTACCCTTATTTGAAGAGCTAACGGGTCCCGAACTGAATCGGACGAGCAACAGTGGGCTACTGAACCTATGAGTGCCTGATGAGCGGCATAGAGCTAACGACTCATCTCACTCTTTCACCCAGAGCTGTCCAACCCTAGACACACATAGTGCCACAGCTCAACATATAATACGGTAGAAGGGTTTCTCTACCGGGGCACATAGCATTGTTCTACATCTCGGCCTTCCTGATATGATCAATGTCCTCATTGATGAAGTGAATGGTCAATCCAGTGTACTGATTTCTTCCGCTATAATTCATTGTTGTCATCCTGTTTCTTTAATCTCTTGTTTCTTTCTTTTTCCATGATGGAGTACACATAGTACTATGAGCTCTGTGAAGCAACTAAGCCTGGGGCTCAGCTAGTGAAGACGAAGTCTTCTTGCTTCGGCTCTCGTCTTGATTAGCGATTTATCTTCCTTCTATCCAATTCTTAATTCCTATTATACGCTTCGGGTTCCTTTCCTTCTTTGTATCTTGGTTTAGCGCACTCAGCTTTCAAGCGGCACATAGCCATTGCTTGACTTTGGCACATAGCCTTCCTTAACATCAATCCAGTCCTCAATTCCGGTCGTAGGCTTAAGATTCTCTTCCTTCATTTCCTCTAGATTGTGTCTGAGTGGGGCATATAATATTTGATATTTTAAATCCTTCACATTTCTTTGTTGCTTCCTCGTTGTATGTCCATTCTCTAAAATGACAAAGAAATTATTCTCCATTTATATTTAGTAGGCTTACCTTGAGATCTTAATTTCACTTTTCTGTCCTGAAAAACAACTAATTAAAATCTCGAATAAATAACAATGCATTTCTGTAATTTCTTTTTATTTGACTTCACACTTGACTACACTCAGTAGGCTTAAGTTTCTTTATTTCTCGAAATTCAATTTAATTATCCCTACATTGGAATTCATCGGAATTATTGTGGGCACTGAGCAATCAAATGTCCGGTCTTCTTGCATCTGTAACAAAGTTCTCAGAGCTTCGTCGATCTTCGGTGCTTTTCTACTCATTCTCCTTTTTGGCTTCCTTGTGTGCTTCCCAATGTCATTCTTCTTGCCATGGCGGTACGGATGGTATCGCCCTGAATTTTACCCAGATTTGCGCTTGGAATAGCGCCTGTCTTGCTTGGAATCGTCTATGTTTCAGTGTTTTGTTCCGCATCAATTAGCACGCGGAGAAGTTGCGTGAGAGATTCAAAGTTTGTGTCAACAATGATGCCCTTAAATCCACAACGGTAGGAAAGAATTGCAACAATTCATCGCGAAATTTTTGCCACGAATCCAGCCTCGCTTTGGCTCAATGAACCATTTTTTTTGCTGGTCTCCTCAATCACATAGATGCCTAAAGAATTATCACTCTCTCTTCCCAATGATACATCAACGCGCCTTTTCAACTTCTACAAGCCAATCTTCAGTGTCAATGCAGTCGGTCAATCTGAATCAAATCGCTGTATTATTGCGCTTAGCTTCTTTGTTCCCATGGGCATGGCAACCGTGTTGTTTTGCCTTCTCGACTTGTGTTTCCTGCAGTTAAAAGAGTTAAATTACACATAGCATTTTTAACTTTTTATCTTCATAAGCTTCTCCTGTCTCACTTCTTTATCTTCTTACTTACTCTGCAGCAATTTCTTTATGATATTTAATGGAATTTTTCTTGCATTTCCTCACAAAATACCTTGAATATTCAAAACAATCAAACACGCATATAAAATGACATTTAATATGACGCAATACCCGAGTATTCAATCGGCACGACCGAAATGTCACGATGTGGTCAAATTCCAGCAAAAACATTTCGTGTTTCATCAATCTTGTCAAAACTTGTTTCATGAAACACGGCTAATTTCACTTTCGTATGAAACACTTCTAAAACATTTTGCATTTTTTCCTATGATTTCGCATGAAATATGTTCAAAAAAATATCATGAATAGCCTGAAAAGGAATTCCTGTTACGACATGTTATTGCAAGACAAGACAAGACAATTATTTTGTGCGGGTGGCCACCATTCACACATAGCATACATAAAGGGTTAACACATAGAAATTTCTGGAATCGCCAAAAATTTCTTGGAATTTCATGATAAATGTCAAAGCTCAAAGAAACTCAATTTTTCTCTCTTTATTTCTCTTTCCTGGGGGCACTTAGGGGTACTTGCGGTATTTCCATTGCCGGGAGTTCCTCCACACAGTCGCTGGGGCGCTTCTCGATGGTCTTCGCAGTCCCATCTAGCCGCTTTTCGCTGCTTCTACGCCACATTTTCTTCCACACGGTGGCGGCCATGTTGCCTCTCGCTGCTCTTCTGCGTTGTCCTCTCCGCATTTTCACTTTTTTTTCACTCGCGCCGTGATTTTCACGGTTTTCCACACGCAGTGGCACACGCGGACCCTATCCCACTTCTGATATGTAGGACGATATTCCTACATGGGCTAATAACTACCCTTATTTGAAGAGCTAACGGGTCCCGAACTGAATCGGACGAGCAACAGTGGGCTACTGAACCTATGAGTGCCTGATGAGCGGCATAGAGCTAACGACTCATCTCACTCTTTCACCCAGAGCTGTCCAACCCTAGACACACATAGTGCCACAGCTCAACATATAATACGGTAGAAGGGTTTCTCTACCGGGGCACATAGCATTGTTCTACAAAATTTAATGTTGGAAAATTGTCTGAATTATCTGGAAAATCTATTAAGTGTTATCAGAAAATTTAATCCACTGAAAAGGATTTGAAATGTTTAATACAATTTATTTGAATTTAGGTCAGATATGCAAAATATTTCGAGAAAGAGCCAATCCTCCTATTCTTTGATCTGTTTGACAAGCAAATTCGGAGCTTTTGTGAATTTTCTAATAGAACTAAAACTTGATAGAGTTGTAGCGGCTGACTTAATTCTCTTCAAGAGGCAATAAAAGTTTCCAACACGAAGAAGCTTAACACGATTTAAGAAAAAAATCTACTACACTCAAATTTCTCATCGCTAATTTAGGAGAGATGTAGTAATAAAAAAAAAACTTATGTTCCATCTATGATTGCATTTAACAGTTCAGTCGTGTAATGTTTCTCAATATAGAAATGCGCAATAAATCACCAAGAAGAAAACTTTCTTTCCATTAATTCATCAACATGACTGATTATTCGCAAACAAAATGCTGATGGAGCCCCCACGAATAACATACCCATTTTCAATCTCTCACAGACTTTGCGGAGGTTTGCTGTCGCGTGGAGAGCAGACCCATCCCAAAAAAAATCCCAAATAGATTACTAGAAAAAGTCAAAACATTGTGACGAAATTGTCCAAAAGAAGACAGCCTCGCGCAATCCAACAAGCGTATAGAAAGATTTGAACTCCCGTGAAAACGACGAACCTGAATTTATTATTCAATACAAATTCAATTCATTTATATTCCCCTGAGTGGTTTTTTTTTTTCAATTTAATATTTATTTTCATTTTACGATCGTTTAAACATGAATAAACAATCTCAAGATGAACTTTCTCGATAATCTTGCGCGCGGGAGAAGAAGCAAAAATGCCGCGGCACGTGTAAAACAGCTTTTGCCTCAATTCTTTTCAATCTTCGCTCAGCAATCGAACATCCAATCCAACACCTTTTCGAATGCTTTTTTATTTATTATATATTTTAATTAATATTATTTTTTTCAAAAGAAAAAAATCCAGCTGCGTAAAAAATCCATTGGAAGTAAATTCTTTTTCCGTTGATGAACTTTCAAAATTGCTTGCGAGAGGTCATTGAGCCATCTTTTGGCAATTAAATTGGCGAGTATTTGCCCGCTAAGGAGCCTCAATTCTTTTTACTGCCTCTTATTTACACTTTATGGAATGCTTTTATGGAAGTTTTACGTGCTGGTGGACCAAGAATTTCCGCAAATCGACGTGGACAACATCAAACTTGGAAGAAGCTGTTTGAACGAGAATTTGTAGCAACTAAATCCAGAGGAGATGTTGAATAGAAATAGAAAGCTTTCAGAAGATTTTATAGAAAAAAGATGAATAAAATTTATGTAAATTTCTTTTAGAGAAAAGAAGGGCACACAGAATTGTTGAAGAATCTTTGAAAAAAATTCTGCCACCGCATGCCCGATTGTCCCACTTTATAGGCCAGATGGAAAGAAGAGAAAAATATCTAAACCGAATGTATGGCTTTACAATAAATTATTCATTCAGCAAATCAACCGAGAGATTTTCTCTCAAAAGAACATAAATATCTATCTCATGATTAGTGAGAAAAACATGGCTCTCTCTGTGAATCTATTAGTCAAAATTTAAACATCTTGCGGTGATTAAATTCATTTTAATTTTATCTGGAAAATTATTCGTCTATTAAAGCTGTTTTATTTTTCTTTTCTACGTCATTAAGATCATTTTTTTCAGCTCTGAAAATTCTTTAACCCTTTCGCGTCCAGCGTGAAACATAAAAACATTGAAACATGCGCTCTTTTAATCACGATATTTATTCTAAAAATGCTCTCAGAGGACATTTTTCAGGAAAAACGTCTTCCTCGACTTTTTCTACATGAATTTCCAGTATTTCTAACTGGGAAAAATAATTTAATTTATAAAGACTTGGGAAAATTAAATGTTTCACATTTGGGTCTACGTATGATCCAAAAAACGTGAAAGGGTTAAATAAAATCAATAAAATCTCTTTGAATTTTTTTTGAATCTCCAACTTAAACTGAAATTTGCTCACACGTCATTGAGAGCTTGGGATTACTAATATCTTTTATGAGAAAATGAATTCAGTCGCGTAATTCACTCGCAGTGGAATCATTTTGCGGTAAATTCAAAATTTACGATTGACACACATTCTGGGGAAGCTGATGTGCCATCGCGGAAATGTGTCGATCGCACGAGACACCCGTATACTAATTTTCTTCTTCGCATATATAGCACTCCCATGGCGTCTTCCTATCATGTACCGTTTAGTGACCAAGCATTGATTCCTTCTGCTCTCTGTGGTGACGCAAATTCTCTCTCCTCCACAAATCATCTTGCTTTTGAAATGATTTTTCTTTCCAGATTAAATAGAACAAAAATTCTTGCACGTGTTCTTCATAATTGTCTCAAAGTAACATCTCGCTGATCTTTGACCTATAAGCTCTTTCTTTTTGGTAAATATTTGTACATGAGCCATGCGGGGCAGCAGAATATTTTCATTTATATACGCGCGACTAACTGTTATGCGCTAGCCCCTGAGGGAGTAATGGAAAAATATCTTGGCATAATAGCATTAATATTAAACCCACGAGATTACTATCCAGAGTGCTGCACATATGTAGTCATGTTAGATACTCACTAAACGTGTAGCAAAGTGCTACAACTTTGTCTTTTCTGCTAATCATTCTCACCGCGACCAATTCGCAAAGATCAAGAGAAAATTATCAGGTGGGATCTCCCTTCCTTAATACGCAAAATGTGATCGTAGACGGGTTAAATGCTGAGAAATTCTCATGGGAATAAATCATCGATTAAATTACAAAATTACAAATTAATAAACACGTTCAGATAAAACGTTTAATCAGTTAAATGAGAACATTTCATTTAAACCTTTCGTGTCTTATGGGTCATACGTTGGCCCAAACATGAAACATTTTACTGCCCTATTTTTTTTATGAATCCAATTGTTTTTTTTTCTAGTTAGAAATATATAAAAATCACGCAAAAGAAGTCGAAGAAGACGTTTTACCTAAAAAAAAAATTATCCTCTGAGATTGTTTATAGAACAAATATCGCGATAAAAGCGCGCATGTTTCAATGTTTTTATGTTTCACGTTGAACACGAAGGGGTTAATAAAAATTCATTCAAAGCTTTTTGGGTAAAGATGGAGTAAATAATTCCTTAAAAATCGAGCTGAAAGGGTTAAAAGAAATCGAAGAAATCCTTTCTTTTTGTTTAAAAAAAATCTTAAGTTCTTTTTTTTTCTTAACCCTTTTGCTTTTTTTGGGTCATACGCTGACCCAAACGTGAAACATTTTATTTTTTCAATTATTTATGAATTTTAATGTATTTCCAAGTTACCAATGCATTAAATTTACGCAAAAGGAGCCAAAGAAGACGTTCTGACTGAGAAAAGTCCTCTGAAAACATCCACAGAATAAATATCGTGATAAAAGAGTGCATGTTTCAATGTTGTTTCAGGTTGGACGCGAAAGGGTTAAATAAAATATTTCAACAGAATATTTCTTCTAAATGAAAAGTGAATTATCTCCCCAAAACTCTCAAGAAGTGAATTTTTCTTTAAAAAAAAATTAAAAGTGTTTTACACAACTCTTGGTGTCATTATGATTAATTTTTCATAAGTTTTTTTTCTTTCCTCATTTTATTTATTTTTTAAACAATTCTGGGAAATTATTTCGTCGCTTTTTTTGGCTACCGCATTAAAAAATCTCTTCCATCATTTCGCTTCATATAAATTGGTCTGATTAGGTATTCTATGGAAATTCAAAGCAAAAGAGGAAAAGTTGCGTAATCACAGAATGGTCTTTTGCAGAAATTTCTTGCGCAAGAAATGCCAATTCTCGCTGAGATGTTGATGAGTAGATTAAAAGGGCTAAATTGTCGTCAATAAATAAGATTTCTCCGTGATTTACGGGGGAATCTTCATCTCTGCTACTTCTCTGTATTTAATTGTTTTTTTTATTAAAAATATATGTCGTTTAAAAAGGTAGATAGAGCAACAACCAAGGTGTAGGTTGCAAGACAAAAAAAAGTCACATAGCTATGTCTGTATGTAATGTAAGATGAACGAGGGAACATGGAAGCAATTGGAATAAGTTCAGTTGAACAACTGTTAAGCGGCTGTTGTCTCGCAAGTCAGCCCCGGCCGATAAGATGGAACACGATATGGTATGAGTTGGGAAAAAGACGTGAGATTCCGGGAGGAGAGGAAAATTTATAACCGTACCCACAAAGTGAATAGCTGTTTACCCACCAAGAATGGTCTTATTCTCCGAATCCACCTTTGAAGATTTGAACGGAAAATAATCTACCTTCACATGTGTTAGTTTTAGTTTAATAAAATGCTAAGAAGACTCTCTCTCTACTTGCAAAGTGCAGTGCTACCATTTTTTTCTTCTCTCTTTTTTTTTGCTTCTTTTCATCCAACACATATGATTTAAGAGCCATTCTATGTGCACAGTGAGGACGGGAATTTATGCTGTTGCTGCTGCTGCTGCAGTGTAAAAGACAAGAAAGCCACAGCAGACAAGTCACATTATCCCCAACAACATTAATGACTCCATTCCAATATTGCGCGCGCATTTTCTCCCCTCATCATGAATGATCCCACTAATTTCAGCATCTATTGCTCTTAAAAGCAAACCTCATCATCTCACCATATCACATTTAATTACCTTTCTGCACGGAGATATGAGAAGCTTCTCCTCTGAAGAAAAATTTCCAATTCAGATGTGTAGGTGGGCTGTGGTAACGTGAGGAAATTAAATTCCAACTGCTACACCAAATTCCACATCAAAAAATTCCTCAATTTTTGCACACCGGAACCACTCGTGAACACCTTCGCATTGAATTTTGTGAAGCCAATTAAGCCACAGAGCTTTTGCACAAATAACTCACAGAAAAGAATTTTTAAAGAAGAAGGGAAAAAGAACTCTCGCTCTTTGAGAGACGAGAAATCATCAACAGCGAAAACCTTCAAGCTCACTGTCTTAACTTTCGAGTCACGAAATTATATCTTCCAGACAAACTCTTTCTTTCTTCAGCAACTACGAGGTATTCTCCTCCTTTTTGGGCCACCACCGCACCTTAAACCAGCAAACACTTAAATCTGCAGCACAACCCTTTTAGCGAACAATTAATCTTATCCTCCTGTGGTGTGTCCACAACAATCATACATCCTGTTCCAGCCGCGGAATAGCTGAAGGTACAGTCAGTCACACCATCGAACGATTTAATTAAACAATCCGGATGATGCTTCGCGATTGAGTGCTTCTTTTGTACTGAACTCCACCGAGTTGTTTTCCTCTCACAATGGCTGAAGAACTCAATAAATTCCCTCACATGTTGCACGAGTCATGGACAGAGAGCATAGTGCTTTCCACATGAGACACACCGTCGTGACTTTGGGTACACTCTGTGTTTTACTTCGCGAGACTCTGATGGCTCCTTGGGCATGGTGTTGGTGAAGAAGTAGAGGAAGAATGGATTGAGGAGGAACAAACCAATGATACTTTACGAAATGTTTGCAGTTTGCTTAAAAGCTTGAAGGAGATTTTCTTTGAAAAATAATTATTTTTGAAAAGATTTTTCTTGAAAAGGTTTTTGTTTAATTGTGTGGAAAGGCACGTAGCTAATAGCTTTTTAGGCTTTTTAGTTACCATTGTACACAGACGTTTCGAGAGCTCTCTTCCCTCTTCATCAGGTGATTAAAATAATTGGAAAATAAATTGAATTTGTCTAGATCTTAATTAGTTCTCGAGATAACGAAGAAATTTAAAATGAATAAATGTTTTCAATTTAACAAAAAGCTTCAAATATTGAAGGAAAAGCTCCTCTCACATTGAGTATATTCTAGAAGCGATCAAATGCAACATCACGCCCCTGGGATCAAGATGCATCGTGATGGAGGTTCTTAAGCAAAAAAAAAGTGAGTCCGAATGTAACACAATTCGATGTCGAAGTCTCCATGTAATTACACACACTGGATGTGCTTCACATCGTTCCGCATCTTACACACCACAATCCTCCATCCTCCTCCTGCTCGTGCCCCCGGACTTGGCCTTGTGCAGCCACAGCTACTCGCTGTTGTGCAACACAGGTGAGCAGCTCCTGGAATTTTGCTGCAAAACCACCTCGTGTGGATGCTGCTGCCGAAATGTTTGATCTTTTGTACTTTTACACTCTGCTTGTTGTCCATTTATTCATTTGTCCCATTTGATGGCGTCTCCACCTTCATGATGCAATGTAGGGAAAAAGAATTATGAGGAGGCACAGACACCGTGTCAGCAGGAAGATAAATTCCATTTTTATCGTTCTCACACACAGATGTTGTGGGACTCTCTTTTACATTCCTTTTTGGCCTTTTAGAACCTTCTCTCCGTAAGAACTAACTAATCAATTTTATATGGCCTTTTGGTGAGCATAAAACTCGCGCTTTCATAAAAAAGAAGATATCATTAATTTTATTTCTTGTACGACGCAACATTTTCCTCAAAATTTTCGTGAGATTATTCAAATAAAATTAATTAATGACTGTTGGTAGTGATTGCTGTAAAAAAGACATGATTGGAACGTTTATTTAATGACTAATATTGTTCATGAGCTTTTAATAAATCACGTGAGCTTTATTATTATATACAAAATGAAAAGCTTTCGTAAATAAATTTTTATCGCATAACGTCTTTAATGCATTTGGATTTAGGAGGTTCAGTAGCCGCAAAATTTGTGCGTGTAACCTTTAACCCCTCTTAACGGATAAACGGAAGGTGTAGAGAGGTAGCCCAGGTAGTCAAAATGGATGCTCATAGAAACAAGACTAAAATTGGCATAAATTCACATTATCATTAAGACCTCAATGATGAGTAAGGCACCACAACACAAAGAAAATAATATGCAAAAAGTTGAAGAAGAAGAAAAAAATCTAAAGTTGTTTCAGTTTCTCGTTTAGTCCCCTCCACAAAAGTTTTTGTCCACTCTGTGGGGCTCTCCAGCACACGCTCAAAGTTTTAAATTAGCAAGTTGGACGTCTCAATATCGTCATCTTGTGTTGTTTTCAGTCTCAAAACAACTCTCAAGTCAGTTCTAGTCTTATTTTTTTGGTGAAAAATTCTTCAAGAGAAATGATTTTCCCCATAAGCTTAATCCTGAGTGTTCTCTGTGTGTCCTGGGGGCAGAAATTGCAGCCAGAAATTGTGAAAATAAGTGAAGATCAGGTGAATAATTTGGGTGAGACAATTGCACTCAAGTGTGTGACAAAAGATGCTGGGGATTTCCCAGTTGTGTGGAAAAAAATCAGCAAAAACCCCACAGACGCAGTATTTATATCATCGGGTGGCAGCTTAATCTTGCCAGATAGTCGATTTTCCATTGAGGTGTCCAACGATCAAACCACGTATAGGTTGAAGATCAAGGATGGGAGTGAAAGTGATTCGGGAACATATCAATGTGGGATCGTTGCATCAGCCCTTAATACCTTTTCGAAGAATGTGGAGGTTGTTGTGCGGGATTTCGGGGCAAAAATCCCAAGTGATCCCGCACCGAATGTTGCTCAAATCTCCGATGATCCCCCACTGAGTATTGCACCAATTGTACGACCTGATACGGTATTCGAGCAGGTGATTGATCTCAATCCCAAAATTATTCAAATAACCGAAGATGGTGTCTATGCCGAAGGGGATATCATCTACTTCCAATGCTACACCCAAAATGCCAAAGATTTCCCAATTTCATGGAAGAAATTGGGAGCAATTGCTGAAGATGCCTTAACCATTGCAACGGGCGTGGATGTTGTTGTGCCCGATGATCGTTTTGCCGTACGTATCAATGCAAATAAAACTCTGTATGAAATGCGACTCGTTGATGCACGTAAAAGTGATTCTGGAACGTATCAGTGTGAAATTGCACCCACATCCACGCGGACATTCAGTAAGAATGTTAACATTGATGTTGAAGCTGAAAGCATTGCTGAGGATAGGAAACCAGAAATAACAAAAATCTCCCCAAATCAAGAAATCTTCGAGGAGGAAACTCTCAATATTCAATGCAAAACGAAGAACGCAAAGCACTACCCGGTCATGTGGATGAGAACAACATCCAATACATCCACTGTTCTCACAGTTGATGACATCATTGCAACACATGACTACCGCATTAGCTACTTTATCAGCAAAAAAGGCACCACCTACACCCTGCGCATTGCTGAAACATCCATTGAAGATGCCGGAACGTACCATTGCTGGGTGCTGGCACCGGGTTTTGATGTAATCTCCAAGAGTGTCAATGTTAGGATTTACCCCAAACTCACAACACCCCACATTTATGACATTTCCCTCGATCAAGAGGTCAAACTTGGGGGGAATGTTGAACTATTCTGCTCAGTGAAGAATGCCGAAAATATTGCGGTTTACTGGAAAAGGTTAGATTACAATGAAAAAGAAAAATCCGTCATATCATTTGGAAGCAAAGTAATTGTCCCAGATCCAAGAATTTCCCTCTACGTCAATCACGATCATTCCCTCTATAAGCTACGCATCAGTAATGCAACTACCAGTGATGCTGGGATTTATCAATGTCAAATTGATCCATCAACATACCTCACAACGCGATTTATTGTTGAAGTCATCGTAACAGATGCTCAAGGACGTAGAATTTCAAATAGAACTGCAACTACTGCAAAGGATAAGGACACATCATGCATCCCAGCCTATGCCAGTGAATTCCCATCAATCTGGAGACAACTAACACCACTAATTGAGGAAGCACCAAAACTCTCCTCTGGCTACACTTTCCGTGTTGATGATCAACTATCGGTACAAATAATCAAGGATGGAGGTGAAATTTACTATAAACTCCTCCTCAAAAGTCTCTTCCACACCGATCAAGAACCATCGAGTTGCCTTCTTCTCACATCTGACCCTCCCTCCAAGGACAAAGACCTAAGCAAGAGATAATTTCTGTTCTGAAAGATTCAATTTACAATTTGCTCTTTTTTTTCAAAGGAAACTTTGTGAACTTTACCGTATTTTTCTTTTTAAACTTAAATGGTTGTGGAAATTATAGAGGTAATAAAAATTTTATTTTTTAGAAGTAGAAAATGTTTTTTTTATAATTGTTTATTTGCCCCTTCTTCAGGCCTAGATGTTTAACTAAAAGAATTTCTGTGAGATTTTGGTAATGAACTAGTTACTGAAAACTAGTTCAGTCAGTTTTTTTTAGGAAAGGCTGCAGTTAGGCTTAACAAAAGTCCCTTAAATTCAACTTACGTTTTTTAAACTAAACCTACGTTTTCTAAATTAGGTCTAAGTTCTTTGACTTGCTAAATTAAATTAGATTAGGTCTTAGGTCTAGCTTAAATTCTTTAAATTCTTTAAGCTAGACCTAAGTTTTCAAAGCTATAGGCCTAAGTTTTCTAATCTAGGGCTAATAATTAGGTAAATTCGAGGCAAAGACTAGGCAGTGCTAGAAACTTAAAAACTTAAATATTCCTTAGGGCATATAAAGAAAGAGCAAATGTGTGCGGTTTGGTTTCGTCGACTAAAAAGCATATGGCGGCCAATTCTCAATATGGCGTCTCTTTGAGCTATAGTGTAATCTTAAGTACGTCGTCGGGTTTTGTATTTTTGACCCATAAATGTTTTTTTTTAATCGGTTTGCAATGTTTTAGAGTTGTAGAGTATTGCAAGACCTTTCCAACGATAGGTCAACAGATTCAAACAGGTCTCAGATTCTAGGAGACCTAGGAAGTCAAATGACCTATCGTTGGAAAGGTCTTGATGCGAGCTATAACATATTAAAATTTCAGCCACCTACGACATACTTAAGATTACATTATAGCTCAAATAGACGCCGTTTTCTTTATTTATGTTTACAGCAGGATGAAGTTTTTTTTAACAAGACCTAAGTTATTTAAACTAGACTTTAGTTTTCCAAGCCAGACCTAAGTTTCTAGGCTAGACTTTAATTTTTCTCAAATTTTTCTTAAGCCAGGATAAAGTTTTTTTTTTAACTAGATTTAAGTTTTTTAAGGTAGGCCTAATTTTTCAAGATCATACATTAAATGTTCTAATGGGTTTTAACGCATTGTTGGATGATTTTTTCTGGATTTCAATGTGCAGTTTCAATTCAACATGTACTTACCCCTCTACATAAAAAACTTAGACCTAGTTTAAGAAAATAAAGAAGAATCTAGGCCTAGCATAAGAGATTTAAGCCTAGCTTGGAAAACGAAAGCCGAGCCTAAGAAACTTAGACCTTGCTTCAAAAACTAAAGCCTAGATTACAGAACTCAAGCTTAGTTTTAGGCCACAAAAACGATTTTTTTTATTTTTCTTTTTCAGAAAATTCCTCAAGACATTCATTCATTGTTTTACTTTTAGAAAAAAATCCACATTTCCACTTAAGTGAGCACGCGGTTTGAAAATAAAAAAAATCAAAATAAAATATATGAATAGGCATTGAAGAGTGACACATATTGTTGATTTAAACATGGGATTTATGGGAGCATCATCCTCTCTGCCCGTGACGACCTTCGATTAATTACGCAACAGCCGCGCATCCATCTGAATCATCCGTAATATAGCGACAGAAATGGGAGTGAAGCTCAAAATGCTCATTCTTTTCTCAATTCAATTTTATTCCATAATTCAGTTTTTTTTTCTTTCTTATAAACTAAACGCGTGTCTCTAAATATTATTCTCTCCATATTTTACTTAATACAATATTATTAATAATTCTCTCACCATTTACTCTTCATTCGCACCTCAAACTGTTCAGGTTATTTTTTTCTTTTAGTTCATTCGTGTGAGTGATATTATATGTAATAATAGAAAAGGGATTTTTTCTTAACTCTTTCGTGTAGGATTTTTGAATTATTTTTTTGGGTTATAGCAACAAGTCTAACAATTTTTTTTGTATGTTTTCCCATCGTTTTTTCTCAGCGAATTTTTTTTTGAGCAAATATTTCTTTCACATAAAAGCGTCACCAATTAGTCATACAATTTTGCTATCAAGCTCCGACTTTTGCGCCACATTTTACATAAATTCGATAAAAAATGAACAATATTTGCTTTTTTTTATGTCAACTATATTACCTATGTATATATACTTTGTTGAGAGATTATTTTTTTCTTTTATTAGTGGTGGGGGCCTCACGATCGCCCTTTGCTGATTTTTTTCATTATAAACATTTTTTTCGTTCTTTCGCTAATCTATCGTCTCGCTCGATGGTTAAAAAAACGTTCTTAAATATTTTTGAAGAATAAAAAAAAGAAGAAGTGATATCTCTTTTGTAAATTCCACGCTGAAGTCCTATCATCCTAAATTGATTTAATTGTCCGCTTTGTACATAAAAAATCACAGTTCTTGGTGCAGAAGGAATATTATTATTTTATCTTTGTTATCTCTTTGCAATTTTCTGCACCAAATTATTATTTTTTTTTGGTTATTCTCTTCAGCATTTTTTTTCTCTAAATTTTTCTTATGAGATCAATTGCATTTTAATACTTCCTTAATTGTAATTAATTTGCGACAATTTCTTACTAAACTAAATAAATCTTTGAGCTTACTTCGCGCCTTTTTTTATCCTAATTTTTTTTTGTATATTCTTTAGTATAAATGCTTTAAAAGTTCTCTATAAATTACAATTTAAATTGGTCTAATTTACGAACTTTGATACGCATTTTGGTCATTTTTTTCGATGAATGAAAGCACATTGATTTAAGCAACGAGTTTTACATTATTTTCTTCATACAAAATAGCAAAAGTGTTCAAGGCAGAGGGGCGAGGTTAAAAGAAATACACTGCAAAAAATCATAGGTAGAAAAAACTATATAAATATGGTAAAATTGCAATTTACAGTGATCTTTTTCAGTGAAGAAAAAAAAACGAAATATTTTGTAAAATTTACAACCAATTTTTTCTTTTCCAATAAAATCAATAAAAGAACATAAAAAATATATTTACAAAACGGTGTAAATTTTGCAAAAATAAACCAAGCTTACGAGAGCTGTGTTTCTTTCAGTGTACCAATTTTGTGAGAGCAAACTAGAACGGAAATTAATTTAAATACTCGCAAAGTCGGGAAAAGCAGTAAAGTCATACCTAGAGAAAATTTTAGAAAACCATATTTCTTCATAATTCAAGTTCGAAATTTTCGAAAATTATGTTTTAGATCTTAGCGCCTCTTGCGGTCGTTTTTCGAAGTTTCATTGTTCTAGACATTTGTTGAGTTTCACGAAACCTTTCATTTGCGCTTGATTTGATCATAATCGAACTTGTAGATCCCGAGATATATAGCATGTCAAATTTGAAACTCAATATTTTCAAAATGGCGACTTAAAATTTTTAAATTTTCTTTTTATAAAAAGATGTTATAGTGGGCTATTATAAATCAAAATTGTAAGTAAATCGATAATGGCGTTTTCGAGAAATTCATCGAAAACTCATCGAAAATTTTGTTTTTGATTTTTGGCCCACTAGCAGTTACTTTTGAAACTTCGGATGATCTAGAGAGTTATAGGGTTTGCTGAGAGCTTTCATTTGAGCCCGAGTTGATCAAAATCGGTCTAGCCGTTTTCGAGTTATGGTCGATTTTCAATGAAAAATTGTGGTGGCCATATTAATTAAACGGCTTGACCGATTTTCGAAAATGAGGTATCGTTTGAAAGGTCTCGATGGCCCCTACAACTTATAAAAATTTCAGACTCATACATAAAATAGGGAATGAGATATAGACAAAACAAAATTTGGGGGTTATTCAAAATGGCGGACGAAGGGGTGGGGGAGTGGATTTGACTTCATAATTGGATTTCTTCTCTATCTATCACTGTTCTCTTGCAATATAGCGATAGGTTTTTTTAGCGCATACGTTTTTTTTGGAATGTGGGGACCCTAATTCATGCTCATCCCAATTTTAAGCCCTATCCGACTGATTTTGCTCGATACACAAAAGCTAATAAAAGAAACACAGCTTAAAAAAATAGTTGGGAATGTGAGTTAAAAAAAAGAACACTGTAAATTATTTACGCAATTAACCAATTTGGTAAAATGAACGAAAAAAATTTCTTTCAGTGTATTTTACCTCATTTTAAGCTGTGATGAAAGCACCAGAGATTGTTTTTTTTATAGCGTCAGCCACACACAACAACAGCAAGCTCCATGACGTGTGCGCGCTCAGGTATTCTGTCGCTGCAGGGCACTCGTGATCTTGGCCTTCAGCGGTGTCAGATCCAACTTCCGGAAGCGCGGTAGTGAAGCAAAGCGTCGCAAACCCGACTGCAGATCAGCACGAAGGGAGCACCTATTGAGGCGCGACAGTGTGACGCACTTATCGGCAATTGATTGCACTTCTAGACGATTCTCCGTGGTGGCAGCCGAAGCGGGGGATTCAGGTGGATCCGGGGGGGCCTCTGTGGGTCTCATAATAGCCCTCTGGGGGGTATCACGCCGTGAGAAACTCCCCATGCGTACGGCAGGTTTCCGCTTTGCCACCTGGAAGTCCCCATTGCTGAGGGATTTCACATGCCTACTGACTTCCGGGCTCTTCTGCAGCCGCCTCTTGGATTTCCGCACAATGACATTCTCATTGGGGAAGTAGGACGGAATTTTTTCATCAAATGAACTCAATCGTTTCGCGCGCTCTGTGTCTGCATCATGAGAACTCTCTTCGTGTCTTGGGGGACTTTGCGACGGTGCAGGTGAGTCACAGACATCCTTTTGAGCCGCCTCAAGGCGATCTAGCTCCTTAACAGCTTCCGGACTGAAACCATTGCCCGTCATTTCAACATAACCCGATAGATCGGGCTTTGCCATAGCCTCCATTCTATCCAATTCCCTCACTTTATCCCTATTGAATCCAATGGGACCCATCTCGAGGTACCCTTCGGTGTTTGTGGGTGTTGGAATAGCAGATAATGTGGAGGTTGTTGAACTTTCCGATGCTCCTCGTGGTTTGTCATCTTGAAACTTAAAGTAGATACTATTGAACACCCCACTCACGGACGTATCCTCCTTTTGGGACTCCTGAGAACTTCTCGGAGACATTTCTTGTGAACTTCCAATCCGGCAATCCATTGAATTCTGCCGAATATGCCTTGTTGGGAGACCCTCAAGATCCGGCAACTGCAGCAGGCTTCCCATTGATGACTTCCTCAGACCACCACCCTCCTCCCCCACACCTTCATCAAAGCGAGTTTTGGTTTCTGGCTGCGATGACACCGTATTAATGTAGGATTCATTGCACCAGAAGTCATCAGAGAGACTCGTCGGATACGGCGTCATTGCATCGGATTCCGACACACTCCGCGTGAGTTTTGTGAGATTGGGACTTGAGAAACTATTCCTCTTTCCCTGTGATATGTCTAATGAGAGAAATTTATTCGTGAGACTCGATGGGCTTGCTGTCTTCTTCCCCTTCTTCTCTGTCTTTGACGTGCGCCTACCAAGCCCGAGGAAGCCATCAAAGAGAGCTCTGTAGCGCTTCTTCTTCATCATTTCGGATTCGGGATTTGTGAAAGAGCGCGGAATTTCACCTTCAGCCGTATTAATTCGTGTCCTGGGCGGTAGGGGTGGTGGCATTTGATCAGTCTCAGCATCAGAGGGCTTCTTTTCGTCAACTGGGAGCATTTCTTCGTAGATTCCGGAAGCTATTGATGCACGTGGGGCATTTCTTCTTGCATCGGGAATCTCTTCGTAAATCCCCGATGTGCGTGAATCACGCTGGCAGTCCCCGTAGGAACGCATCCCCCGTGTTTCCCAGATATTCTCGTACAGAGATGGGGTTCTCTGCTGACACACCTCGTCCACCATTGAGCTGCGACTCAGTCGTTTGGATTCAATCAATGCTAAACTGTACTGCTCCAGGTCCCGAATAGCCCTTCGTAGCCACTGTACGTGCTGCTGGCAACTCAATTGAGTATCGAAACTGAGGAAGATGGTGCAGCGTTGGTTATAAGTCCACGATAGGCTGCAGATGTGTTGTTTCTTGCGCGATGACGCCTAAAATGTGCGATAGTAGTGCGTGATTGGGGAGGAAAAGCAAGATTAGGTATTCCCACTGAGTGAGCAATAAATTTTCAATATATGTATTCATATATACACTACCCTAAAAAAGTTTCCAGGCAAGCAAAAATAGTGTATTTTTGAAGGCAAATTTCAAGCGGCTTTATCTCCGGCTGTGGTCAACCGATTTTCAAAAATTTATAAGTGTTGGAAAGGTACATTTCTCACCTTTCCAAAACTGGTTAATTTTTGAAAATCGGTTAACTCGTTTTTTTTCTTGGCAGCCATTTTGGTAAACCTAGGCGAAAGTGCTTTTTTCACGATTTCACAAATTTTCACTTTGACCTCTTGCATCTCGGCCGCTAGAGCACGGATTTGGACGAATAAACTATCGTTGGGAAGGTAATTTAATTCCCTTTCTAGATCTGCTAAATTTTTGAAAATCGGTCAAGCGGTTCGGTCGTGGCAGCCGTTCTAGTGAACTATAGTGAAAATAGGCCAGTAGAATTAGCGGAAAATGACCCCAAACTTTTAAATAAATTCGACCTAGCCAAATTTTGCACCATTTGATTCATAAAAATATAAGAATTTTTTTTAATATTTACGTGCATGCTATAAAACTTATGCTCATTTCAAAAAATGCGTTTGAAAAATTTTTCATACATTTTTCCATAGAAGCCATCGAAGCCATTGAACGAACATGCGACGTCGCTAAATTTCGTGTTCCGAAAAAGTATGATTTGACAGTTGAGAATTTTCGAGTAAATATTTTCATTTTTGTGGGGATTTTTTTTTGTGAAATAATGTGTGTTTACTTATTATTTCTGCATTATTTCATGTAGGAAGTACTTTTTTTAATCCTTGTTATAATTTGTTGAGTGGAAACTGTAAAAACTATAGTATTTTATGTGGTTTGTGTGAGCAATTTCTTGGAACCCCCCAGTGACGTCACTTGTTCGTTCAATGGCTTTGATGGCTTCTATGGGAAAATGTATGAGAATATTTAAACGCATTTTCTGAAACGAGCATAAGTTTTAGAGCACTCCAGTAAGTATAAAAAGGTTTCTTATAATTCTTTGAATCAAATGGTGCAAAATTTGGCTAGGCCGACTTTATTTAAAAGTTATTTTACTTCTCAGCTGGCCTAAAAAATACACGTTTGACTATTTCTCAGCCTAGGGTTGACCGATTTGGACAAACTCGGATTCAAATGGTAGCTAATCATGTCCTCTAACTTTAAAAAAAAATCATCCCGATCCGTCAAGTGGTTCTTTTTTAATGTTTTTTGAGTGATACCCTTTTGTTACAAATAGGGTACCCTAACTTCATTCGTTGACCATTTAATTTTTATAAGTTATACTTGGCCCAGATTTCATCAGAATTAAAAGTAGACATTATCATCTAACTTTAAAAAAAATTTCACTCAAATCCATCAAGGGGTTCTTCTGTAATGTCATTTTTTGTGAAGCTATGCGCGAATTTTCCTTTAAAAATACCTTATTTTTGCTTGCCCGGAAACTTTTTTAGGGTAGTGTATATGTGAAGAAAAACCCACCATTTGTACACTAATTCCCGGAACATTAATCTTTATGGTCATGTTTGCGCTGACCTCCTCCTTGTGATCGTGTATGAGGGAGATCCTTAGGTGGCAGGGAAAGCATTTAATTGGCTGAATTTTCAGGAGAAACTTCGTCCAGGTGCGTACATTGAGGTAATCCATATGCTTCTCTCGCGTATCCATCTTCACATCGACGCACATCTCAAGCTCACTGGCTTCCTCCATCCTGCCACACGCACGTATTTATTTGATGCTCTTTGATGACTTTTGTTGTGAGTTTTTGTGATGATGATGATCTGCGTACATGAGAAAAGGGAAAAACACCGTGAGTTCTCGCTCAGCACTCAACGCAAACTACTTGGGTGTGTGTAAAGTGGAGGAAAAAGCCCTTATCATTAGTTTGCCTCCGGATGACGCCAGCTGGCAAAAACAATCAGACAGTGAGGTTAGGGGCGCCCTGCAGTCAAGCGAATGATTCAGTGTTTACATTTCACGCCAATTTTATAAATAGCCCACATTCCGCACTCAATGGGCCATTCACGTGATAAATATTTGCAAAATTGAAGCCGCAGTCAGCAAAAACAAGTGCGCGACTCCATGCAAGCGGGCGCCATACTGAGCACCCCTGCTGATAAGGCTTTTCCAGGAATTCCTCCTCGCGATGCCAATCACACCTACTTACATGTATGTGTTTGGGGCAGTGAAGAAATCAGTCTTTGGGAGGTGATAAATTACATTTTTTCTGCGGGGAAAACTGATAAAAACTGAGAAAAACCGCGCCCACCGAAAAAAAACATCTTTCTTCTTCTTCTTTCCTTCTGTGTGACATTTCACGTGTTGATTTCGGGAATTCCCCGAAAATGGCCGAAATGTCAACTAGTTTGCTACCCAACCAAACAATGGGATTTTCGTGGCATCTTTTCTAGATTGATTTTCTCGTAGTTTTTCCGTGTAATTGTGTTAATTTCCCACCTTGTTTGCCCCTAGGTAGCCTGTAGAATTATTTGTGAGTGTTGAAATAGAAAAATTTTGTGGGAAAAGTGTGAAAAATGCTCCCAAAGAGACACCGTGATTCGGATGAAAGTGATGATGAAAATATTTTGCAGAGAACAGATGAGGTAAGGAAAATTCAAGATTCCTCCCACTTCTGCAAAACTCACATGGTTGGTTTTCTGTGTAGGATCTCTCTGTGAATCAAGTGGAGATAAATACACAGATTCCCGTGTTTACACGTCCAACAGATAGACCGCAGGAGAAGTGCATTTATGAGAGTCTGGATTATGAGGTGATTGAGAATGATTTGTGGCATGAGGAGCGTGAAAAGAGACCACAGAGCTTTGAAATGTGGAAGGATTTCTTCAGGTGGCTAATCTTCATCTCCATCGGCGTCTCCACGGCCCTCGTTGCATGCCTCATCAACATTCTCATTGAAGAGTTCTCAGATCTCAAGTACAACTTCCTAAAGCACTGTACGTAGAATGATCTCTAGCGTCGTGCGTGACTCATTGTAGTTTAGAAGATAAAATTGCATTCTTTGTGTTGCAGCTGTTGACAGTAATGTGATAAATGGAGATCTTGCTATTCCCTACCTCTTTTGGATGCTTCTCAACATCATTCCCGTACTCATTGGATCGGTTCTCGTGACGTACGTGGAACCAATAGCCGGTGGTAGTGGCATTCCGCAGGTAAAGTGCTACCTCAATGGTGTAAAAATTCCCCGATTGATTCGCATCAAAACACTGGCGGTTAAAGTTGTGGGAGTCGCAACGAGTGTCATTGGGGGCTTAGCTGGTGGCAAGGAGGGCCCAATGATTCATTCTGGGGCCATTATTGCTGCTGGAATATCCCAGGGGAAGAGTACAACGTTCAACAAGGACTTTGGGGTTCTCCGCTACTTCCGTGATGATCACGAGAAGAGGGATTTCGTCGTTGGTGGAGCTGCAGCGGGTGTGGCGGCAGCTTTTGGAGCTCCCTTTGGGGGTGTTATCTTCTCCCTGGAAGAAGTGGCGAGTTTCTGGAATCAATTACTCATTTGGCGCACAATGGTAGCTTCCGTGATCAGTTCATTCGTCCTCAATATTGTCTTGTCCGCTTACTACGGCCAATCGAGTTTGGTCTATCCGGGTCTCTTTAATTTAGGCAAATTCGAACCACTACCCTTCACCTACCTCGAATTGCCCATTTTTGTCTGTATGGGTGTAATTGGGGGCCTCCAGGGGGCACTGTGGAACTTTGTCAACATCAAACTCTACATTTTCCGCACAAAATACGTCACGAAGAAGTGGGAAAAGGTGCTCGATGCATTGTTTATTGCAGCACTCAGTGCCACCTTTGGGTCCATCCTCATGTACTCGCTGAATGACTGCAAACCCCTGGGGAATGATCCCATCAAGTACCCAGTGCAGCTCTTCTGCGAAGACAATGAATACAATGCCGTGGCAGCATTGTGGTTTCAAACTCCGGAAGCTAGCGTAAAGAGCCTCTTCCATGACCCACCGGGATCTCACAAAATCCTCTCTTTGGCACTCTTTGTGCTCGTCTACTATCCCCTCTCGTGCCTCACTTTTGGCCTCAATGTCTCCCTCGGTATCTTCATCCCAATGCTCCTTGTGGGAGCTGGCTGGGGACGTCTCACCGGGATGACAATCACCTCCATCTTTCCCACAATGGTGAGAAGTTTGTCTCGTTTGTCTTCCATTCAAATTTTCACCTGGGAAACTTGCTGTGTTTGTTGCAGAATCTCCATCCGGGAAAGTATGCCCTTATTGGGGCTGCAGCTCAACTTGGTGGTGTCTTGAGGATGACAATAAGTCTCAGTGTGATTCTCATTGAATCCACGGGGAATATTTCCTTCGCTTTCCCACTCATTGTCACCTTGATCACTGCCAAATGGGTGGGAGATTACTTCAATGAGGGAATTTATGATACACAAATAGCTGTCTGGCGTGTTCCAATGCTCCCCTGGTCACTGGAGCCCATGTTTCAGAAGCTCAATGCCTACAACATCATGAATACACCCGTGGTGACGATAAAGTTGCGTGCAAAGGCAAAATACATCTATGATATCCTCAAGAATAATCACTACAACGGGTTCCCTGTTGTGGATGACAATGGGTGCCTCCGGGGGCTTATCCTGCGATGGCAACTCGTGGTAATTCTCACACAGAAGCTCTTTGTGGAGAAGAAGAGATTCTGGGAGAAGGATGTTTCCATTGAAACATTCCGGAAGGAATATCCACGATATCCCTCAATATCGGTGAGAAAAATTCAAAGATTTTGCATTAAAGGATTATTTTTAATGGATTCAATCCTTCTTCCAGGATGTAAAACTCCATATGGATAAAAGAGACTACACAGTTGATCTTAAGATGTTCATGAAACCATCACCACACTCCATCACAAAGGTAAAAGAAAATCACAAAGAGAATTAAATTTTTATTAAGAAAGAAAATTATTTCTTTGCAGGATACGTCTGTTCCGAGGATTTTTCAACTTTTCCGTGCCCTGGGACTTCGTCATTTGCCCGTTGTGAGTGTCAACAATGAAGTTGTGGGTATAATCACACGCAAGGACTTCCTGAAGTATCACAACCACTAAATCCAGTGAGTCCCTCCATCACCCACATTTAAAAGAATAATATTTTTTTGTATTATCGTGCGTAAATTAAAAGTCAATCATAACGCATCCAGTTATAAGAGTTGGTATACCACAACGTGGATGAGTCAGTCTATGCGTTGTAATTTAATTTGTTAGCAGAATTAGTAAACAAAGTCGATTTTTTGGTGAAATTCAGTAATTTGAAGGACAAAAATGGTCATATCTCTGGTTCTTGACTAGTTTTCGAAAGGTATTGAAACAAGCTTATGATTCTCTTCAAGGTCACCATAAAAACACAAAATGGCGGCTTTTTGTTTTACCAAAATAGTTTTTGGCATTTTTCGTCCTGAAGGAATGATTCTAGAGGTTTCTGATGTTATAGAGAATTGCAAAACCTTTAATTTGATACCAAGTTGAGTAAAATCGGTCAAGCAGTTCAGTAGATATAACTCTTAGAACTTTTCAAATTCAAGAATTTTTCAAATGGCTATATCTTCTAAACGGCGATATAGATTTTCTTCATTTTCGAACTGGTGAAAGATATTGAGTTAGGGTACAACATATCAAAATTTAAAGGAAATCGATGTTGGGGATTTGAAGATATTGCCCCTTAAAGTTAGGCAATTTTTGTTTTTGTCTTTAGCGCCTCTTGTGGCCATTTCTGGAACTTGAAATGTTCTAGACAGTTGTAGGGCTTCTTCAAACCTTTGATTTGAGCTTGAGTTGGTCAAAATTGGTCAAGCCGTTCTCGAGTTATATCGAAAAAACACTTTTTGCTTTAAGCCGCCATATTTGCTAAACCGCTTGACCGATTTTCAAGTATGAATTATCGATGAAAACGTCTCACTGAGCTCTACAACATACTAAAATTTCAGACCTGTAGCTATAAGTGGAGTAGTTGGCGGTATTTCAAAATGGCGGACGACGGCCATCTTTGATTTTGAAAATGCGAAAATATGGAAAAAATGAACTTTTACACCCACCTACATCTACCTATTACCGTTCTCGAATTATAAAGCAAAGTTTGGACGACCGGACGGCAGGCCGGCATATGGGATGTCTAAAACGTGCTCATACCAAGTTTTAGCCCGATCTGAGGTGGTCGGTTTTTCCGTCGATTACAATACTAGGTCTTGGCTACGAAGTGGAACACCAACTAATATTCATATGCTCTCAATACTTCCGGCAACATTTCATTCGTTGCTGAAGCTCATGTTTGAACTTCTTAGCACCGAATTCAATGCAAAATATCCCCAAACTTATGATGATTCCCCATGCAAAGAGTAGCATAGCTGGTTGAATGTCAATGAGGCCGACTGTAACAAAATTCCCCCCACTCCCATGGCATTCGGGCTTCTTTGTGTACAGCAGGGAGTTTTCACGCTCCTGCAGGCCATTTTCCTGCATTCTAAATAGCCCAACCTTGAAGACTTCCTTGAAGGAGGAATTCTTCTGGATGGCATACCATGGATCAATGAGTTCGTAGAATTGAATCTCCTGCAAATCACATTTTTCACTCTCAAAAAATGTCTCCGTAACAACCTGGAAGTTTAGAAGTTTGGGATGTTTAATTGAATTGCAGGAGAATCAGGGAAAGAAGTTCTTTCAGAGAACTCACCTTGTATCCAACTCCAGTTTCCATGTGAAAGGCAAATAATCCCCCGCGGAGGAGTTTAATGCCCTGCTCGAGTGCCATAAAGGCGGGGGAGCCCCTCTGGATCACCTTCTGTTCGTAAATTGCCTTCCTAATGGGTTCCGTTTGATGTGTGAAGTAGTAGCGATTGAAGACGGTGTCATCAACGCCAAATTTGAGACGTGACGCCAGTAGATCCGGAAGTGTCTTAATCTTTCGCGATGGTGACTGCAGCAGGGCCACAATGTTGGCTGAGTAGCTTGTGTAGAGGAAGAAGAGGACAATGAATGCCAAGAAGGTGATGCATCGCGTGGAGAAGCCACGGGGATTTTGACTGGAGCCCTGCTGGCAGCTTGCCCCAAAGACAACCATAAATGCCTCCATGATCTTCGGGCGAAGCGACTGACTGTCCTCCGGGTCAATATCCAGTGTGCGCCACTCAATGGCAGCTGCCAGAGTGAGGATGAGCACGAGGAGGATCATTAGGGTGATCAGAGAGTACCACACGAAGGTATCAAAGGGTAGAATGAAGACGTTGTCGGTGAAGGAGAGTTTTGGGGAGCGAAAAACAAACTTTGAGCGTGTTGGGGTTGTCATTGCAATGTACTGAATCACAGGGATGCGATCAACTGTGTAGAAGAGCGGAGATGCTCCCAAATCAGCTAAATCCTGATCCAATTCCCCAATCATGCCACTCCAGGCGCTTCCATTGAAATACCCCCAAGTTGGGACAATTGAGTACGCAACACTTCCATTGACGTAGTCAATTAAATGATTGGTCAGGATGTAGTTGACCTTTGTTATGGTATCAATATGCTTGTCATGGTAGTCATCCAGATGCTGTAGTGTGTCATTGTGGGTGATCACCATACTAGCCCTGAGAAGAGCTTTCTGTGTATTTTGTCGTCTTCGGGATGTGATTGGTGTTGATCTGTGATCCTCAAGTACACCCTGATTGCCTCGCCATAGGCCAAAAGTTTCCCAAATTTGTGGTGTATCCGGGCGATGTCGATAAACTTGCTCAACGGCAACATTCTCCTCCCCATCTGGGTGCAAAACAAACACTTCACTACTCACAAGAACCCTCAAATCGGTGGGAATTTGAATCTTCTCCCGGGAGGTGGTGTGAAAGAGAATCCATTTGTAGTTGTAGTAGATTTCCTGATGGGAGGCATTTGCAAGGATTTCCATTGCTGTGGGACAATCAAAATCCACCAAAACTACCGTACGATGTTCCTCCACATTCCGATAGTCACTTCCGGAGAGGGAATCAGTGAAAAATGCCGGAGATTCATCATTGGGATGAGCTGCAAAACTCTTGAGGAAGCTGAAATGCTGCGATGGGTTGGAACAGAAGACATTCCCAGTTATGCGAAATGGGGATCCCAATAGCTGGAGGATGGCCCTAATTACAGCACTGAGAAGCACTGGAGAGCTCTGCATTGTCCCTGCCTACTTGCCACAGAGGGAAACGAAAGAAAAATGACGATTCCTCAGGAAAAGGCGGTTTATTTGAAGGTAAAATCAAATTAAGGGAAATGAGAGGGTGGCATGGGGGGGGGAGTGTTTGATCAGGAGGCAAATGTGTGAGGGAGATGGGAAAATTATCATATCAAAAATTCATTCATCACTCCTTCCCCTTGGTGATGGTAATCACGCCACATGCAACGATATTCCCCACTTTCTGCTCTTCCGTCTGCGGGGGTGTGGGGTTGTCTTCTTGTGATTCCGACGGTGGTGTGGCGATATCTGGGAAGCGATTGTACTCAATGGGTTTCTCATGGATAACCAAGGATCGCCCAATGATCCCATTGGGACCGCAGAGACTCAAATAGGGGCTGGCAAATTCCACTGATGCCGTTCCATCTTCCTTTGCTTCAATATTGCCAATCTGAATGGAATTAAATTTTTCATTTTTTCAAATTAATTTTACAAAGAATTATTCTGGGAAACATTCCTACCAAACTCCTCCGGAAGTGTGGCCCTGTGGATTTACAGCTTTCCGTGAGATCACCATACTGATGAATGTGTACCGCGTGCTTGCCTGCTGTGATTCCCGTCACATTGAGATTCACAACAACGGGATCAAAGTCAGTGAATTGACGGAATGTTGCACTCCCACCGGGTCCACCTTCGGCATTGTCCCCCGTGAGGGTGGCGGAGGCACGCCAAATGGGGGCTACTTGATTGTTGAGAAAGAGAAAATCCCTCCCAGGGGCTACCTGTCGCAGTGCTCGTGGCTGTTCCGGCAGCAGGAGGTCATCGTCGAGCAAAAGGGGATTTGCCAGGGCTGCGTGGGCCACCCACAAAATTGCCCAAGTGCCCAAGAACATGCCTGTGGATTATGCGAATTTTTTTTATTTAATGACTCCTCATTAATTTTGCGCAATTAATTGGGGGCCAATGCGCGCACGGGAGGGGAAAAAGGGTCACGGCTTCATGAGGCGAAGAGCGGAAAATTTTCCACGCGACTCATTAATTCACTTTTCCTCCATCCATTGTAATGAATATTAATTAAAAATTTATTATTTGTTTTTCTTTAAGCAGAAACTATAAAGAGATTTTTTTGCAAGATTTATTAAAGATTCTGTGATCAATGGAAGATTTATTTTATTTGAGAATTAATTGGAAGATATTCTCAATGAAGATTTTGTGAATTTCTTTTTATAGCTGAAGAACTTTAGATTTTTTTTATAAAAAAAAGGAAAACAATTTAAAATTTTAAAAAAATATATATTAAAAATAGAAATAAATAAAAATTAATAATAATAACCAACTAGCAATGAGAACGCTGGAAATCCTTTTGATTTTTCAATTTTAAGGAGTTTTAATGTTTATGTCCTCTAAATAGAGCCTGAGAATTTCAATAAAGACGAAACGTCGCTGAGCAGAAAAGGAGTGCTTTTATTCTTTGGCTGCGTTTCTGAGTTTTTCTTCACAGTTTTTTGTTCATTTCAGAATTTTTTCTTTAGGAAAGAATTATTAAGGAAAAGGTTTTTTTTATTTTAAGATGGAAAACTTTGCAAAAAAATCAAAACCTAAAAAAATAAAAGAATAAAATAAGAAATTTTGAAAAATAAATCAGAAGATCGATAGAAATCTTTAAAATAATAACTTTGTGATCATTTTCCCTGAGCAAGATCACGTGAATTTACTATTTAAATTCATTTATTTCTTGTAATTTATGTTTTCAAAATCAGTTAAACAGTTAATTTGTTTGTTTAAAAAAGACCAACAAGATCGCGCCGTTGAACCAGTAAATCCACCCATTGTTCCATATAAGTGTGCGAAAATCACTTTAAAGAGGGAAATTGAATGGAAAACTGAAGCAGGAAGTTGCGAATTACCAGCAATTGAAGGGAAAAAAACGTCGATCCTCGTCAAAGTGAGATCACTGATAAATCCAATTATACTTGATAATCACACTCCAGGCTATTCTTTGTAGCACAGAGAGATCACTTGTATGTGGACCCCTGCACGATCGCAAGCACAATATTAAGAGATCCACGATGATCCTCACTTTTTATGCAGTTTTTCCCACCACCTTACTGTGGAAAATTGTCTGCCTATGGGGTCGACAAGGTCGGCAAAGATCCCACCAAAATGCCCCCGAAGATCATTCAAGGGGAAGCATTATACGTACTTCTGGGCACATTCCCACCTCATAACTCCCTCACACAGCACCAGAGGAGATTGCAACATTGTGTGATCATCGTGTGATAGCTCATAACTTTCCTCCACAACCAACAACGGCTGCACGACCCGAAACGTGCGCGTGGAGAAAATTATAAAGGGGGCGGGATGCAGTTTTTTTTCAAACTTATTTGTCTCTCTTGTTCTAATTCCAATCACGCGAATTTTTCATGCTCAATTGTATGTCAATATGCGATGTACAAACAGGCTCTTGTGAAATCCCACACATGTGCGGGGATTTAAATATAATTTCCGGTTAATTTTATATTGATTGTGTCGTCCATCATCATTGCAAATTCCCGCTTATCCCTTCTTATTTGCTTTTAGCTACAATTGGAATTCCATTGAGTTAAAATTATTGTTGAACTATTGAGCTTGAATGCGTCACAAATTAGTCATTAAAAGCCCTCTAAAAGGCTCTGTCTGTCCTTAAAAAAGCTTCATAAATGTTCTAGAAAACAGTCAGAATCATTAGATTGAAGATTTAAGCATAATATTTCTCCACTTTGCAAAAGAATTCGCTTTCGAAGCATTTTTTTTACATTAATTTATGAAAAAATCTCGTCAGCTGAAATCAAGCAATTTTCACAACAATACCGTTAAAAGAACATTTTTCCCCTAATAGAGTAATTGTTGAATTTTTCCTTGAAGTGTCTATAAATCTTTTCTTTTTATTAATGCCTTTCCCCACACGCCAGAAAATATCTATATAATTGCAGGAATGTAATCAGGGGAGGTCTTTGGGGTTTCTGAATATCCTAAAAGTTTAGATCGGTCAGGAAATTCAGATTTTTCTTTGGAGGTCAAGAAAAGTATTTATAAAAAGGCTAAAAATTACAAGAAAAATCATTTAAGGGATTTTTACGACATTTTTAATATTACTGTCAAACGTTAGAAAGGCCTGAATAAATTTTCAAACGTTAAAAAAAAGGTGTGACAAATGAAGAAAAAAATGTCAAACTTTAGAAGAGAATTTGACAAATCTTTCTGGTGTTTGACGTTTTTTCTAACGTTTGACATTTGACATTATTTTTTTTTAAATATTTAAAAACCCTCTCAATAAATTTTCGTAAAATTTTCAGCATTAGAAATAGTTTTCTTGACCCCTAAAAAAATTTTTTGAATACGAATTATCAAACGTTAGAAAAAAAAATCGTCAATGTTTTCAAACATCAAACGGTCGAAAATTAATATCAAACATCCAGGAATAAACGTTAAGATCAAATTGAAAAAAAAAACTTTAAAAGATAATTCTGAAACGTGAGAAGACAAACTTCTAATGCTTAAGAGATTAAAGGATAATGTCTAACGCCGAAAAAGAAATGTCAAACGTCAAGAAATAAAATCAAACGTAAATTTAACAAACGTCAACCGTCAAAAGGAATTAAAAGAAGTGTCAAACGGGTCAATTTAAATTTTTGATTTTTTTTACTATTAATTTTCCTTATCTCTCATAAGGTGGATGCTTCTAAGGCGTAGATCCAAAAGGGGTTCACACAAAATCTTACAGATTTATAAACTCTTAACACCCCCAAAATTTTTTTCTGCGTCCGCCCCTGGAAACTATAGAAATAATTGTCAAAAGTTAGAAAGAAATTGTCCAGCATTGCAGAAAAGAAATGTCAAATGTTAGAAAAACTACAATTCTTTCGAATTGCTTAAGCAAATTATTTCTTTCACATCTCCATCGACTCTTAATGTTGAATAATAATTATTTTAGAACAATTTTTACGCGCCCTCATAATTGAAAAAAAAAATGTTTTCTCAAAATACCCCCCTTGAATGTAGTTCTTACTACATCTCTGCTATTTTGACGAAATAAAATTCTCTTATAGAAGTTAAAGCGCATTGTGTCTCACCCGGAGATTGTCCCACAGGTTGAGAATGTATGTTGTCGACGGAAAATTAATCAAAAGAATGGCTTTTTTATGGGCATTTAATAATTTATTATTGCATTGCACGCAGATTTTTTTTCCTGTGTTAATTTCCCTTTTCAATCACGTTTCAAAATTGAGGAAAATCTCTGCACATTTGCTGCTGTTCTCAGCTACTGCCTCACCATCTGCCACCCACAGCACGTAGCCAGTGAAAGTCAAAATGATTACAAATGCACCGTACAAGCACATCTCTCAGAGAGTTCTGCCACGAAAGGTTCTCCCAAAAAAACTGCGAAGGAATTGAATTAAAAAAAAAAGAAGTCTATCTCTGTTTAATTTCCTCTGTACAAGTAAATTTATTCAATTTGCTAATTAAATTTACGACGTGCACATATCTCAGTTTTTTTTTCTACTTCCTCAGCGGCATGAGAAGTTTTTTTTTACATGATAAAAATTCTATTTGTTTTCACATTTTTTCCTCTTATATTTTGTATAATTTTCCTTTCTCACCTACATAATTTTTAACAACAAAAATAAAACGTTACACATTTCTCACGAATTTAAACACAACCAAATTAATCTGATAATATATTCTTATAGGGGTGGAGGGGCTGTGAAGTAAGACTAAGAAAACAAAGTAAATTGGAAGCGCTTTTGATTGGAAGTTTTACCTTTTTTTGATTTCCTTCCTTCATTTTCTTTTCTTTAAAGAAGAGACGACAAAAAACTAAATTACTTTTGAATTAAAATACAAATTATTTATTTACATCCTCCCTTTGCTGCTTCTTTTTATTTATTTTTTTTAACTATTTTCCTCACGTGGAATGAAAAGTCTCGAAAAGTTTTTTTTAATGGTGGTGTGTATCTTCAAAAAATGCGCTCATCTCTCTCCTCTGTCTGCTCTTTTAAGTATCAAAAAAATGGGATTGAATTTTAGAAATTCATCTCCGTCTCACTGCTTCATGAAGTCTTTCGTAGGAATCAATTTCATCAATTAGTAGAACTTCTTTGCCTTTGCCTCCCGCGAATCTCTGCAAAGAAAAATTGCAAAAAGAAAAGAAAAATTTATTATTTGATTTTAAGAAATAATTTTTCATGAGAAATCTGGGATCATTGACAAGTGAATTTTGGTTAGAAGAGAAATAAAATTAACGGACCCCCCTCCAGGTGTAACTGTTGGTAATGTCGATGTAGCAAATACTTTGGCACTTGACGTAGATATTGCTGTGAAAGATGCAAGATTTATTAGTTTTTCTGATGAATTTATCCTTCTCATTTGTCCTGCAAACTCACAAGGCTTCATATCGTGTCACCATGTTATTGGGCACCTTAAAGATGAGGAAGAGCACAAAGAAGCAATTTTGATGGATTGCCCGCAAAATGGGCGACATATTCCGCTCTTCTTGGGACTTTAGCATAATGTAGCGCAACTTAAATTGCTTCTTGAAGAACGCCACGAGTGCCTCTGTGCTAATCTTCCGATCAAACGTTAAACGTATCCCCGTTAGCTTTTGATTAACCGCCGTGAGTATCATGAGGAATTCATTGTCCCATTCTGTGTCGGTTATTTGCAAATCAAGGAGATTCTTCAATTTCCCCAAAGCCTCGAGCCCTCTTGGGGTTAGTTTGCGACAATTCACAATCTCCACCGTGTGCAGTTTTGGATTATTAGCAACAATCCTCTCGAGAACTGCATCTGTGAGGCAATTTTCACTGCTCACAAAGAAAACTCGGAGATTCCTGCATTTCTCAACATGACTGAAATTCCACGATCCACTCGCTTTGTTATTCTCCTTGTACAATCTCTTCATCCTCTCTAGCATCCTATCGGAAATTCCCTTGGCTGCCTTGGAGCAGAACCCAAAATTCAGGATATCCTTTGGTGAGAGATACTTTCCAATCCTCTTCACCAAGACACTCTTCACGGGAAGATCCAAAATTGATTTTTCCATTTTTTCCAACAAAACTCTCTAAAATTTTTTCTTTTTAACAACACAAAAGGTCTTTTTCTTAGATAACTTTTAAACAACAATAAAAATTACAATTTTCTTCTTTCGGGGAAACGTCTTTAGGGTATAAAGTGCAAAATGCAACTAAAATGAAAGATAGGATCGATCAACAAGAGAAAAGGAACTGTTCACTATCACAAAGAAGCTAAAAAAAGGTCAATTTCTATCTATCTCTACACCTACGAGGATCTCTTTAGAGGGTGAAAAAGAGATGGAAAATATTTGGGAATTTTTTTTTGTGACTATGATAGGAGACCTAAAGCTTCTCTCTTACTTGTCTACCACACCAAATCTTTTTACTTTTAAACGGCATCATTAAAAGCAAAAAAAGAGATTTCTGAGCTTCTAAAGTGCAGAAGAATTATTTATTTTTCAAATGAAAAATCACTGAAGGGGTTGTCTAGTCTAATGATGTCTTTTGCTTTTAATGATGAGCTCATCGTTGCAATTGCAAAAGAAACCTTCAGAAAAAAACCTTTAAACAACCCCTAATTAATTTTTGAGGAAAGATTTTTTAAAGCTTTTCCTGAAGCTTTAGTTTTTTTATCAATTTTCTGAACTTCTTTCAATCCTACAGGGGTGTAGTTCGGGAGAGTTTTTAAGTGTTCTAACACTCCCTAAAAGATCAGGAAGTTCTGGTTCTTTAAAGATTTAAATAATATACTTTCTAAACTAAAAAATCATACAGATTTTTTTTTTAATTTAAATTTTGATTTAAAAGAGAATTTTCAAATGAATAAAGAAAATGTTAAACGTTAGAAGAGAAATGTCAAAAGAAAATATCAAATGTAAGAAAATAAAAACATCAGACGTTAAAACAAACGTAAAATAATTGTTAAAAAAAAACTTTAAACTTGGGAAAAGAACGTTAAATGTTTGAGAAGAAATGTCAAACACGTTAAAAAAGAAGTATCGAAGTAAGAAGGAAAATGTCAAACGTAAGAAGTTTCAGGCGTTTAAAAGAACATCATAATGTAAAGACTAAACGTTAGAAGAAAACTTTCAAACACTTGGGAAAGATTGTTAAACATTAAACGGAGAAGTAAATCATTTTCTTCGGTTGTCAAACGTTTGAAAATAAACGTCACGTGCTAATTGTGAGCTTTTAACACTTGGAGGACCCAACATTTGGCTCAACGCAGAGGATCAAATTGGCACAAAGTACCAGCTGATAAAATATGCTCAATAATTCATTATTAATCAGTTTATTGAACGAGGATCGGAAGGTTCACTAATTCCTGACCTCCTTCAAGCATTCCTACACCTAATTACTAAATATTTAATTGAGAAAATCGTTAGGGGAGAGCAGGATTAAAAAAGTCACTTAAGGGTTTAGAAAATGCTCAAAATATCATATTTCCCAAATAGAAAAAGCGAAATGTATAGCTCATTTCTTTAGGAAATTTACTGCCCTACAACTCTTTCTCAGATCATTTTGTTCTATCTAGATAGGAAATATTATATTTTAGGCTTTTTCCAAACCCTTAAGTGACTTTATTAGCCCCGCTCTCCCCTACTGATAAAAAATTGCGTAGAATCGATGCAAAATTGCCATTTCGAACGACTTTTTTAGCTGCAGTTTTGCTTTATTTATTATTACGCCTAAATCATCACAAACTTTGATTCTTCAAGTAAATTTTTAGTCACTTCCGGTAATAAAATTAGTTCATAGAGTACTTTATTTGGAAAATATGAGGAAACTGGCAATGAGTACCAATTTTGTCCCCCACGTTGGATTTTGACTTTGATCTCAATTATCTTCCAAAGAAAAGACTTTTCTCGAGATTTTCTTTCTGCTATCTGAAAGTAATTAAAATTCCCTACTAATAGGTGATAAATTCATCGAGATGAGTCCAATAGATTTTATTCTGTGACGATTTTAAGGTTCCAATTGGTAGCAAGTACCAGTAAAGTCCTCCAAGTGTTAACGTTGTCAACAGCCATTATTGGGCTTCGGTAAGCTCAATTTTTTGCATAAAATTCCATTTCTCAAATCACTTTCTAACCCATTTTCATCAAATGGGCATCTAAAATTATGTTTTACATCTAACAACGCCCCCTTCAATAGATCTCTGACTACGCCCCTGTAAACCTTATTCTCCCTTGAAAAAAAAAATACCCCATAAATCCCCAAAGATTTGTGCGCTATAAGATGGGAGAATTAATCATCAAACAAAACACTTGATAAGATCCCAGACTTTGCAAAGAAAGAGAGGTGCTCTGCTCACTCACCTGAACAAACTGTAGCAGAACACCAAACTGAGCTGAATGACGGTGATGACGAGGAAAGTTGTGAGTCCCAGACAATTACTTGTTGGACATCCAGCACCTCCACCATCCTTCGTACTGAGCGTATGCCCAATTTGCGCCAATCCTTGTTTAACATTATTCATGGATTCGCGCATTTCATTCAACAATCCCTGCGTCTCGTAGCCAGACGCTTGAACCTGAGCCGTGGGTTGACGTGCCTGATTTTGCAAGATGGTATCGGTACGCATGGCAAGATCTCCGATAATTTGACGAATCTCCTTGGATGTTTGAGCGATGTAGTTGTTATTCTGCAGGAGAGCTTCAACTTCGTGGCGCGAAATGACAGCAGCTGGTTGCATTGCACCTCCCTGGGCGGGAGCTCCTGTTCCCTGATGCGGGGCACCACCACCGCCAACGGATAGAAGACCAAGAGTACGTTCCTGCCGTCCAATGACCTCATCCATTTTCCGGGAAAGATCCCGAATCACCTCCGTCATGCCACTCTGTGCTTGCCAGATTTGTCGCAATTCCCGCTGATTGTCACTCTCAAACCAATCATCGAGCTCCTCTTTGGGCGCCTTATCGGGATGCTCACGCCGGTAATCCTCCTTTTGCTGCTCCAATTTCTTCTGGTACTCCAGGTACTCCTTGGACAGACGATCAGCTTCGTCGGATGGCTGCTGCGGATCCTGCCCGGCGGGATGGAGAGATGTCGTGAGGAAGTGGAAGACATCATGATCATCCGCCAAGCCACCCGTAGCTGCCGACAGACCAAAGTAGCCAGCTTTTGGGAGTTGAACCCCCTCGGCGCGAAGACACATCTCGTAGTCCTCATTGTTATTCGTCATGCCATTGTGGAAGAGTACCGTGAGGACATTGTTGTAGTATTCAATGCGTGCACGCGTCGGGAAGGGCTTATTGCGGAAATCCCTCAAGCATCCGGAAAGTAGCTGCGTTGTCCCATCATTTTGATGATCAAACTTCTTTGTACCATCATTGAGGACTGCCATGATGTAGGGATTATTGTGCTTGTTATCATTGTCGAAGGAGTCAAAGAAGAGCCCAAGACCTGACCAGCGATCAGATGACCCAAAGACATCCCCATTGTAGTCTCCCTTCTCGGTGGTGTACCAGAAAGCCTAAAAAGGAAGATTTCACTGTGATTCCCTTCAGGAAGACCACACTTTCACCTAGCACGCAACAAGAGGCACCTTTGGGGTAACTTACCAGCCCATCAGCACCAACTCTTCCTCTTCCTGATACCCGGAAAACAATTTCAACATCCCACCAGTCGAATGTTGTTTTACTCTTGGTCCAAATTGCTCCCTTTTGGCTCCTAAGTGATGGTGCAATTCTCACACTTTCAGCACTAGCAATGGCATCTGCAACAAAAGAGCCCCATTACATTTTTTTTTCATCTCCCTGCACACGTTGACCCCCAAAAGAGAGCCCCACGAAAAAATAGTACGCGTGTCAATTTTGCCACGGCAACGTGTGCTTCGAGAAGCGACAAATATTTTCAATTGCCCTCTCTTTCACCCACACGCATTTCCCAATGCCGGGACGTACGTGCGTTCTCACATTTTGCCCTCTGACGTGGTACTCACTTCCTCCATACTCCCAGAACGGTACAGTGCCGTCTTTTTGTGCCAAATACGGTGGTTTGAAGGAGTATTTGTACTGGAATGTGCGATGCACGAGCCCAGGTTGATTCCCACTTGCCACACGCACGGCAATCACGAGGAAAATGCTCACGAAAACACTACTAAATGCGGAAAACTTCCACCCGGCCATCATCTTTGGTGATGTGTGTGCCGTTGAAGAAACATTCACGTCACGAATGTTTCATGCAAAATGCTTTCAAAATGTTTCAATGAGGAGCATGTTTCAGTAGCTGGTGGGGAATTTTCAAATTTTTCTCATTGTTCAAGATGAACGCTACGAGTGGCTCCTTAGAAAAGGAGCCTTTGTCCTTGACAAGACCGGTGGATGAAAATCCTAGCGTGTTTGAAGGCATAAGTCCTCCATAGAGAGAAACCTTCCCCCCAAAACTACCTTGAGGAATGACCTTGAGTTACACAAGGAAATCTCGACCGGCATAGGCCGAGATTTCTTTGATGTCTTTGTTAAGTGAATTTATTCCTTAACACTCACCAATTTTCACTCCATCTTCAGCCAGGAATGTCTGCATCGCTTCATGTCACCTTTGAGGGCATAGCCACGGTTGCAGACTGCGCACACATGCGGCCGTAGCTTCAAATGGAATCCCTGGATGTGCTGATGAAGCCCATTGGCACGCTTGAAGACCTTCGGGCAGAGTCTGCAGACAAATTTTCGTGCTTCCGTGTGGGATATTCGATGTTGCCACAGGAGATTTGATCGTTGGAATTTTTTCCCGCATATTTCACACGAACTGGGTTTTGTAGTTTGTGCCTGGTGGGAGTTTTCATGCAATTTCAGGCCATTCGGTGTGGAGAATTGTCTCCCGCACACAGAGCACATGAACTGCAGGAGATTCTCCGTTTCTGCCGCTTTGAGATTCGGCTGGAAGTGCGAGCAGCGCGGTGAGGCATTTACATGACGTCGAAGATCGCGAATTTTATCAAATATCTGCCCACAATCGTCGCATTTCTTATCCCATAACACTTTGGGACGATGCTGTCGTTGATGTCGCTGAAGATTGGCTTTAGTGCCGAAATTTCTGTCACAAGCATCACACCGGAAATGCCCATCATCACGAATCTTCGGTACACGGCGATTGTGGAAGATTTCCGGATGATTCTCCAGGGTGTGCTTGCGTAGTTCGAGTAGCTTTGGGAATTCCTGCTGGCATTTGGGACAAGGGAATGTGGGTTCCTTCCTGCGTTCACAGAGGAAGCGCTGATGGTGGTTATGGACGAGTTCACTGGGAAAGTATTGACCACAGTTGCGGCATTTTGCACGTCGATTCAGCAGCTTCCTCTCTGCAATTTTGTGATGAAGCTTAAATCTGTGCGCCAGGCAATCCTTGACTGTGTCAAAGAATTCCCCACAAATCACACAACTGGGCTTCTTCCAGGGAGCATGATGCCCAATCTTGTGATCACTGAGGGCTGTTAGGGTGTCAAAATGCGCTGGACACTTGTCGCATCTGTGCGGCAGGACGAGATTCTTTATTATATTTATCCTGGGCGTGCTGGTTGACGTCTTCTCCGCAGGATTCCCATCCAGCTTCTCCATTTTGCAGCGATTATCAATGCTAAATGGGGATTTAGCATACGAGTGATCCACGTGCAATGGAAAAGCGGGAATTGGTGCCAAATCCGTGATCCATCCTTCGGGTTTCAGTTCACTCTTCACTGAGATTGAACTGATGATCTCAATACGATTCTTTGGTGGGATCTTCACCTCCGTATCGGAAGTTTCTTCGGCAATATCAATGAAAACTTTCTCCAAATCACTAATTTCCATTATTTCGCAATTTTCCACCTCATCCGGCTGCACGCAGTTGAAGATTTCATCGAGGTACTGATCACAGGAAGTCTTGTCGGTGGCCTGTGTGGGAACTTCCTCAAAATGTGGCTCGGAAAATGCTTCACGCAGCTCATTTGCAACTTGCGGATTCATCTCTTCCTTCACCATAACTTCCTGCTTAATCTTAACACCTTTCTGTCGTTCCTGGGACATTTTATCCTGGGGAATCTTCAGCTTATCCCTCTGGTACTGCGTCACAGTGTCCACAAAAGCAGCAAAGGTCTTCAAACGTGTGACGCAATCATCGCAGGGAGAGATTTCCCGATGAGATTTCTCAAAGGATATTGCAGGGAAGCACTTGGCAATCCACTCGGACACCTCACTGCCACCCTTTGCACATGCTGACTTCCCCGTTTGCTCCCCACACAGCAAGCACGACTGCTTTGGTGGATCATCCACTGCAACATCCTCCCTCGGGGTCAATTGCGAAGGAACTGCCTGTGGTTTGAGGCATCTCCTGCCACAGTGCTGCCGGTAGTCCGTCTGATCGAAATGCCTACTGCATATGGAACTCCATCGTGATGGTTTCCATTCACTTCCTCGCTCCTGGACAACAAAATCAATCCATTTTTGCACCAGAGCGGAATCTTTGTGGGGGAATCTGAAAAATTAATTAATTCTCTCAAGGATTCTTCCAAATTCCACGCTGATTTCCCTTACTTGTGGAATGAAATGTCTGCAGTGTGGGAGTACTTGCCAACACAGCTGGGAATAATGCAAAATGATGGCATTTTTCTTCCACTGAACTTCCTGCCCAAACAACACCAAAATCGTTCATTTAATCATCAAAAGTCACATTTTCAAGGAATTTATGAATTCGGCTGAATTAATGAACGATAATTCCCGGAAAATTAAAAGAAAATTTCTTTGAAGCTTGCAAAGCTTTTATTTTAATTTTTCATATAAGAAGAGAATGTGGAGGATAAATTAGCTCGATAAAAATGCTTCCTGGACGCTCAAAATCTATTTCTTCCCCTTGTCCTTCTTCGCGACTTTCTCATTCTCAATGGGAGCCGGCTTGACGAAGGGAATCTCCTCCTGGTAGCACTCTGGCATGTATTTCTTGAGAACTTCCGGAACTTTCACACCAGTTTCCGTTTGATGTGTCTCCAGGATGGCACAGATCACCCTGGTTGTGGCGCACATGGTCGCATTGAGCATATGAACGAAATCCACGCTGGTGTTCATCTTCTTCGTTTGCCCATAGCGCACAAGGAGGCGCCTAGCTTGGTAGTCCAGGCAGTTGCTGCAGGAGACAAGCTCCCGGAATGCCTGGGAACCACCAAACCACGCCTCCAAGTCGAGTTTCTTTGAAGCAGCATGATTCAGGGCTCCTGATACGATGTTAACAATCCTATAGGGAATACCGAGGGATTGACAAAACTCCTCGGCATTGCCAATCATCTCATCCATCATTTTCCACGATTCATCGTCAAAGGGTGATGTGAGTACAAATTGCTCAATCTTCTCAAATTGATGCACCCGGAAGATGCCACGAGTGTCCCTCCCGTGGGAGCCAGCCTCCTGCCGGAAGCACGTGGACATCCCGGCATATTTAATGGGTAGCGCCGATTCCGAAATCCACTCATCACGATGAAAAGCTGCAATTGGCTGCTCCGACGTTGCAATCAAGTATTTCTCATCCAGAGAACCCTCCTCAACTTTCTCACTTCCCTTCCCGACCACCTTGTACAGCTCCTCGTCGAATTGCGACAGCTGAGCCACTTCCTGCATCACTTCCTTGCGCATGAAGAAGGGCGTATAGAGGGGTTTGTAGCCCTTCCGGAAGAGAATATGCAGTGCATGCTGAATGAGTGCCTGCTCCAGGAAGACAGCTGGTCCCGTGAGGAAATACCCCCTGGATCCCGCAACCACAGCTCCCTTCTCGCCATTCATCCCATCAATCATGTGAATAAGATCAACATGTGAGTATTTCCCGGTTTTGCTGCAATCCCCAAAAGTTCTCTCCACACGATTCTCATCCTCATCATTGCTCACGGGCACGGATTCATGGAGGTAATTTCCCACCTCGCGCAGAGCTCCATTGCGCTTCGTCTCAGCCTCCTGAAGGGCCTTCTCATTGGCCTCAATGGCCTCGTCAATCAGCACACGAACCTTCTTAATTTGATTCGGCGTCAACGTCTTCAGCTCCTCGGGCGTAATCCCCTCGAGATTCCCAACAATTCCCTCCGGCACGGGCTCAGCATCATCCCCAGCTGGCTCCTTCTTCTTCATCTTCTCCCCAATGGCCTTGCTGCATGTATTCTTGAGGCGATTCCAATTGTCCGCCTTGTGCCTGCGATTCCTCCATTCGGTGTCGCACTCAATCACCGTCTCCACGAGTGCCACATCCTTAAATCTCTTCACCTGATTCTTCCTCACTGCATCGGGATCGTGTCCCTTATCACTGCGAAATACATCGATGTCCAGAACCATTTTTTATTCGCACTTTTCCACGCTAAAACGCGAATTGTCGCAACTTGGGTGAAAATTGTGAAAGTCCAACACCTAACCTCAAATTCAACGTGGCCGGGTGAGGGCGCAACGTTCGCGCACAAATCGGCGCGTTCGTTTGTTTGACAACTGCTGTGGTAAATAAAAAAATCTTCCTCTACAAAAATCCACTAAAAAAGCAATAAATACCCCGATTATCGTCAAATAGAGTTAGTAAGAATAGAAAGTAGATCGCGGAGGATCTTTTGTGTGTGAAAATTCGCAAAGAACTCCATAATTCGGTGAGAAGGAAAGGAGTAAGAATTTGTACAACGGAATTGAGGTTAAGTCCTTGGTGCCCCCTAAAAATTCATTCTTGGAGAGAAAAGTACCCGAGATTCTGGGCTAAAAATGGCAAAAGTTCACATCACTAATGTCGTTGTGTTGGACAACCCAAGCAGCTTCTTCAACCCCTTCCAATTTGAACTGACCTTTGAGTGCATTGAGGAGCTAAAGGAAGATCTCGAATGGAAGATGATCTACGTGGGTTCAGCTGAATCTGAGGACTTTGATCAAATTCTCGACACAATCTACGTGGGACCCGTCCCCGAGGGACGCCACATATTTGTCTTCCAAGCTGATCCACCAGATGTAACACGAATCCCCGAGCAGGATGCCGTTGGGGTGACAATTGTCCTCCTGACGTGCTCCTACCGCGGGCAGGAATTTGTCCGTGTTGGGTATTTCATCAATAACGAGTATGCCGACCCGGAATTGCGAGAAAATCCCCCACCGAAGCCACAATTTGAGAAACTCACGCGGAATATTCTCGCATCGAAACCTCGTGTGACGCGATTCAAAATTAATTGGGACGATGCAACGCAAAATGGTGAGATAAACTTCCGGAAAATGTTTTTGTGGAGATTCTCTGACTAAATGGGTGGGTTGTTTTTGCAGGAGCAACATCTCATGGAGCCCTGGCGGATGGGAATATGGAGCAGGATAATATGGGATGTTCAGTTTCGGGGACAATGGATGAGAATAGCCTGGCAATGCCTGTAGATAACACCCAATCCAATGGCGTCAACGAAAACTCCAATTCACTCGCCATGATGGAATGCTGAAGATCTCCTCCCCCCCCAGCTCGCTCCCCCTTGGCGCGTAACCCGCCCCCCAGTCTAGTTCTTAATTAATTTTGATTTTTAAAAACTCCCTCATTTCATCGTCACGAGAATTTCGCTGTAAATAAATTTTTTACACATTCACAGTGTGTGTGGATTTATTCATCCGCATTAGCCTTCCGGATGTGCGTGATAACTTCGTGAATTTTCCGGAAACGAAGGAATTTCGCCTCATCTGTGACTCCTATTGGGAAGTGGCGTACATTGCAAATACATCCGCGATAGAGGAAGAGATGCTGAGCTCTGTGGAAGAGGAGAAAACGCTTCTTGGGCGTTGTTATGAGGAATCTACTGGACAGCGTTAATCCCTTCCGGAGGAGTTTGCTCAGGCTCTCTCTGCTTCCTGTTGAAGATTGCAAAACAACTAGATTATCCTTTGCAATTGTCTCTGACGGGGAAGTGTCTCGAGATGGTGGAAGAGGTTCTCGGTGCATTTCAAAGGTTTTCCCCGTTGATGGAACTGATTCTGTGGGAATTTGAAAGGTTTTCCCCGTTTGTGGAACTGATTCTATGGGAATTTCAAAGGTTTTCCCCGTTGGTGGGATTTGATTGTTTTCCTGGAAAGGGGATTCGGGGAATTCATCGGAAAATTCCATAATACTTCCTTCCTGACTACTCTCTTGGACAGGAGCGATTCCTTGACTTTCTCTGCTCATTTCGGCGACTTCCTGCATCTCCTGCACATCTTGTATTACATCCCTGTGGAAGCTGGGTGTATTCTGTGGGGGATTTAGTGTGTTGGAGAGGCTAGAACAAGATGATATTCTCTCTGAAACACTGCTGGAGGGACTTTCGTGATAATCTCCATGAGATTTAGCTCTTTTGAGCTTCATTTGAATATCCTTCCGTTTCTTCTTGAGCTCTTCAGTTAATTCTTTCATTTGTCTCTCCTTCTCTTCTTGATTTTCACGCAATTCCTCCTGGCTTGCAAGCCCATCCTGATCCCACATTTCCAGCGCCCTTTCAACTTCCTCCAATTCTTCCGGAATTTCGGGATTTTGTGTTGTTGGTGTAGTTGATCCTGCCTCCTCGCAAGATACAATTCTCACAATGTGAACAGTTGCCTTGGAATCCTCACCAACTGCACTGCCCACAATTCCCAGGACATTCCGTAAATTCTGATGCATTTGCAGGGATGATCCAAAAGCATTGGAATTCTCATAGGGATTGAAGAGATAGAAAATATTCTGCAGCATTATTGTCCAGTAGATTCCACTGAATTCCATTACAAGTGACCATCCAGCCGCCAAAGTTCGCTCAAGATGATGCCGATCTTCCAGAATTTCCGCAAAATCCCTGTAGAAAGTAATTTCCGTGTCCAGATGCACCCGAAAGGGGCCACATGAGACAAAATAGGAGAATTTCGTTTTTCCCGCATTCAGGGACTTTCTTGTGAGACTCTCACTCATCATAAGGACTCTATCGAGTGTGTCTGAATCCCAGGAATTGAGAGGTGTTGCATGGGCAAAGATAATGGCTGTGTAGCCTGCAAAAAGTCCCTGAGAATCTCCATTGCTTGCCTGAAGAGTTCCAAGTTGAAGAGTTCCCCGAAGAATGGCTAAATCCTCATCAATCTCGACGTATCCTCTCCCGGGTAAATTATCCGGAATCATCCCTGTGCTCGCTTCCTCTAATTTTGTCACTTCCATTTCGCAAATCCGGTAGAATGTGTCTGAATTGAAGATGAATTTCATCGTTGTGACCAAATCTTCCAGCTTAGCAACGAGGAAGAGACTCTCCCGGCTTGGGATGAAGGCAAAATATGCAAAATGATCATCTCGTGTCCAGATGGCGATACTCTCGTCTCCGGGAAGAATTAAAACTGCCCTCCGGGTCTCAAAGCAACTTCTCAGCTTCTCAAAAACAACCTCCGTCTCTTGATTCATAACTCCCGATGTGATTTCTGACATCCACACATCCACGGTGTATTTGTCAAGGAGGAATGACGTGGTGATGGATGATAGCGCCCCATGGAAGTCTGCATTGAGTACCAAATCATGCTGAGCAACCGAGTGGAGCACATCATTGATGAATTCTGGTGTCCAGGAGCGTTCGGGATTAATGAAGGAGAAACAGTATGCAACAAGACAGGCACAGAGACTCTCAGAGGGGGTAAAATGCAAATGAGCCGTGCCGGAAGTCACCCCAATTGGGTACTCAAAGTAATTTTTGGGTGTACGTTTTCTACGCCTTTTTACAGCATTTCTTGTATGAAAAATCTTGGACTGAAATGAAGAGTTCCGATCTTGTATGAAGGGAAAATGAATAAATCTCAAAATTGTACCTTTTTGCCCATCCTGGTCACTTCCTTATTTCCCGGCATGATTAATAAAAATTCATCAAAGAAAAAAAATCTTTTTGTTTTTAGTGAACTCAGATTTAATTGAGCATTTGTAAAAGTTCTCGAGCACGCAGGTATCGACTCTCATGGAGTAAATGGGCATTTTGGGGATCTTTTTGGATTGCCTGGTCAACTTCCTGAATGACCTTCTGTGCGGTTTCAATGAGATAATCCCGACTAGCCCCTTTACTCTTTCCCAGGTACTCCAGAACAATTGGCCACATCTCCTGGTTGAAATTCTCCTCATTGAGGGCATTGTTCTGAATAAATTTTTGCTTTACCTTCTCAAACTTCCACTGTTTCTTGTCATTCTTCCAACGGATCAGGTAATCATGGGCAGTCTCCTTTGCTAGATTCTTCAGCTTCTCACGCGAATTTTCTGCCTGCTTCTCTGTCAATTTGCGCTTTTTGTCTCTCACTGATTCAACATTCATTTGATTCTCAGGCTTCTCGCTCTCTCGGAGTTCTTCCTCTGTGGGTTGTCTATCCAGGTCATCCTGATGTTCCTCCTCAATTGCACCTTCGCCTGGAATATTCATGCAAATATATAGAGTTTCCTGCTAGAAATATCTCAGAGAAATCATGTGGATTACCATCATCGTCATTAGCTTTCCTTTTCAGGGATTTTTCTCCGTTTTTCCTGGGTTTTCCTCGAGGCATTTTTCTCGCACTCAGCTGAATGTCAACAAAAACAAACAACATAACCTTACTTTTCTCTCACCACCCTGAAGTTTTTGAATGCAAAATTTAATCTTTCGATTAATTTGGAGAACCAAAAAAGAAGTTTTTTGGACAAATAGGAAGAAAAAAAAATCAAAAATTAGGGGAGACTACAAATCATTACAACATTTTGTGAATTTAATTTTTACAGGATTTCTACAGTTTCTACACATTAAGCAATATAGCTGGTTCCTAGGAGGACTTATTCACAACATCTCCAACCCATTTGCGTAGCTTGTCAGTATCTTGGAGCCCAATAATTCGATTTGCTTCCTTGCCTTTGTTGAAAGCAACCAACACAGGAACGGATGAAACCTCATAGTCCAATGCGAGGTCACTATGCTCATCAACATCCACCTGCAAATTGAGAAAAAAAATTAATCCTTCTAGACCGGAGGGATTTCCTTTTTGAAACAAACTCACCTTTAGGAGTGAGATTTTTCCCTCATTTTCCTGGATAATCGATTCAATCCTCGGTGTTAGCATCTTGCACGGACCGCACCAGCTGAAAAGAATCGAGAGATTAGTATCCTGGGAGAGAATTCTCATGAAATCATGCTCTAATTACGTTGCAAAAAAATCCACAATGACCGGTGTTGGGCTCTTTGTGACCTTTTCCGTGAATTCCTCCTGCGTCTGGATTTTGTAGATGTTGCTCCATCGTGGACGGGATGTGTGTAGAAGCTTTCGTCCTTGTCCCACAATCCTGGACACGTGGACACTACGAGAAGTCAAATGGAACATTTTTTTATTGCGTAAATAAAATTGATCGCAACTACCACGCAAATTGAGCACAAAAAAAACAACACAGATTGACGTTATTATAGTCGACTAAAATATCCATTCTTGCAAAGTTGAAGATGTGGAACGGGTGGAAGCTCATTTAGTCAACTGATTCCACAGAAATGGAGCGCGTGTGAAAAAAAAATAAAACGAAGTGGCAATAGCGAATTTTCTCGCTTTTCCTCGAACAAGCCGCGGAAAAGCGAGAAAATTCGCGATTACCACTTCGTTTTATTTTATTTCAAACGCGCTCCATTTCTGTGGAATCAGTTGACTAACTGAATTTCCACCCGTTCCACATCTTCCACATATGGCAAAATTGAAGCAAACTTCATGGATATTTGTTGTTTCAACCTGCGAAGATGCAACATAGGCTGACTCAGTAGACCAAAGAAAAAAAAATAAAGTAGGTGAAGTTCAAAATCTGGAGGAGTTTTATTTAAGGAAAAAAGGGATTTAATCCCTGAATCTCATGGCGAAAGTCTCGCCAGACACGAAGAATCTCATCCCAGTGGAAATGCATTGTTTTTAAGTGGAGTGCGTTTTGGGAAATTCGTACTCTTGGTGCGAAAAAGCAAAACACAAACGAAATTTCCGGAGGGGCAGTTGAAAAAAAATCCTCTGCGCAGTCTTGTGGCTCTCTCTGACCAGTCTATCGATTGCTGTGTCGCAGTCTGGAGCGTTTTCTCTGTGCTTTTCAAAGGAAAAGATTTAATTGTTTGTATTTCGCTTGGGACATCCACTCAAGAGGCGCGACAGCTCAAGTGGTTGTGTGTGGTGGCACAGAGGTGTGATAAATCTGACCGATAAGAGGAGGGCTCTTGAGAATCACGGTGCTCCTGGACAGCGTTTGTGCTAATCTATTAATGGTAATCGCGAGAGGAGCGTACGAGGGTCCCATTAATTGTAAATCAACCACGCAAATCGATTGTCTTGCGGGAGAAAGTGCCGTGGAGAAAATATGTCAGCTCTACATTTGGGCCCGAATATTGAGGGCTCCTATGTGCCCATTGAATCGTGCACGGAAGTCAGGGAGATCAATGAGGAGGACGATGAGGATTTCCAGGATGCGTGCGAATCCATCCCACCGCAACCTGCTGCCGCAATGAACCTGGAGACATCCCTATTGGAAGCCAATTTGGCACTTGATTACTTCTTCAACAATCGCTTTGCCGAAGCGAGGAACATCTTGAAGCCCTGGTGAGCCACTTGTGCATCTCATTATTCTTCGTCACCTTTTTTTTCTTTTCGGTGTATTCCTCATCATCTCTCTCCACTATATAACTTATTACTTTTACAAGTACATTTTCACTCTGCTTCTCTCTTTGCGTTCTTTGTGGTATGCGCACCACAGAGTTTTATTGAAATTTCGCGCTTTGTCCTCTCTCTCTGCACATCCCATGTGCCTCTGTGACCAAGGAGGATGTTTATCAAATTATTTTTTATTTTTTATCTTGCCCCTAAAATATTTCTCTTTCTCATTAAATAAAATGATTTTTTTTAAACTTTAAAATGATTTTTCTTAAATAAAAATTCAAGAATAAGCCCCTTTAAATCTAAAAGATTAAAATAAATTTGCCAAAAGTGGGCGGATATAGCCCCCTTCTTCCCTAAAGAGTTTGATAATGTCCAAAAGTAACTCCACTAATGTGCTAAATGATGATTAATTGTGGTGTTTGTTGCACGTTTAGCACGTTTTTCAACACACAAGAATATCTTCTTTTTTTGCGAAAAACTTGTATGAAAATGTTCAGGGTCTTGACCGTCTTGAGCAAGTTTTTTTTTTCAATGAGATTTCTTTCTTCATACTACCCTAACAAGTACCTACCTACAGTCCCTCGACAAAAATAATAATGCAAAGGCCTTCAAATAAAATATTTTGTTTGGAAAAATCTGAAAAATTTCTTTTCTGTGAACATTTTTTCTAATCAATTTTTTTTGTTTGAAAGCTACATTCATCCCCTTTCCAAATCTGCCAGGATGACCAAAATCGGATGAGGGGTTAACCCTTAAAAGCCGATTGAAGACGATCCAGTAGACACTTGCAAAAAATCCCATTTTCTCTTCAATTAAACCCTAAAAATCAACCCCTTATCCAATTTTAGTCACCCTTCCAGATTTGGAAAGGGAATGAATGTAGCTTTCAAGAAAACAATTGATTGGAACAAAGGAATTTATGCAACGACATATGAAGGATGATCCTCTATCGCAGAACAATTTTAACCCATCTCATCTTGTAGGGGAACATAAAAAATAGAAGAATCGCGAGAGAAACTCCCCAATATCCACTGGGATCACATAGAAAAGTGCAGTGAAAGTACAGTCCGGGAAAACATAACCTCAATTTGGGAACAACATTTAAATGAATAGGAGGAACTCCATTGTGTTCGACCAGCGTGGCATCGGGACCTCTTGAGCTTCTTTATAACCTTCCCAACCTTTCCTGTCTACCCGGATGAAGATTTGAATGATTTTTGCTTCACTTCTGTCTTTCCGGACTTCCCGTCGTTGAGTCGCACTCCAAGAAGAAAAAAAAACTCAACGACGGGAAGTCCGGAAAGACAGAAGTGAAGCAAAAATCATTCAAATCTTCATCCGGGTAGACAGGAAAGGTTGGGAAGGTTATAAAGAAGCTCAAGAGGTCCCGATGCTATGCTGATTGAACACAATAAAGGTTCCCCTATTCATTTAAATGTTGTTCCCAAATTGAGGTTATGTTTTCCCGGACTGTACTTTCACTGCACTTTTCGATGTGATCCCAGTGGATATTGGGGAGTTTCTCTCGCGATTCTTCTATTTTTTATGTTCCCCTACACCCGAAGACCTTAGGGAGGGGTGGGAAGAAAAAAAAAAATGTTCCCCTACAAGATGAGATGGGTTAAAATTGTTCTGCGATAGAGGATCATCCTTCATATGTCGGTGCATAAATTCCTTTTCACAGGAAAAAAATATTTTCCTACTTCTTTGGACAAAATATTTTTACTGAAGGCCTTTGCATTATTATTTTTGTCGAGGGACTGTATACTGTTGATTAAAAAATTTAACTTGTTTTCTAAGTAAAAGCATTCGGTAAGAGGTTTTATGGGGTAAACTCGTGAGGTTTTAATGCTTTTTTTGAGGTCCAAATTAACGGTTTTTATTAAGAAATAATTATGTTGAATTTTCTTGTGAAAGAATGGGGAAGAAATTGAGAATTTCTCAAGAAGTCTGTAAAAATTCTAATTAAGAAATATTTTTACAACGAGATTTCTTTAAAAAAATATTTTTTAGTTGAAAATTAAAGGACAGATATTTTTTTATATAAAGAAATATTTTATTATAACATTAATCCATGACCCTAATCTAATTTTAATGACTAATGCTATAAAAGACAGAAAAAAACTAATATTCTCATGCCCCAATTCTCCACGGTAGAGTGAACTTTTCGCCAATTGTTTGGTTTTAAATGCTCTATAATGCCCACCCTCGCATTACTTTGTGTATACACTTATATAAGGTAAAGGAGTTTATTCATTTTTATGTGGAAAAATCTCTCCTTCGGGGAAACAATAAGATGAAGCGTAGGCTTGAAGAAAATTAAAAAAGGAAAGAAAAGAAAATCTTCAAAGAGATTATATCCTTGTTCTACTGGGATCAGTTAAGAAAATCAGCAAAGATTTTCACTAAAAATACAAACAATGACGTCAAAAATGTCGTTTTTGTGCATTTAACGCTTGAAGCATTCGCTTTAGTGCTTTGTTAATGATATTTGACAAAATAGTTTTATGCTTCATCTGCTTTATGTATTTATTGAAGGAAACAAAGAAGCATAATGATGACGTCACAGTTCGTATTTTTTAACTGATCTTAAACAAGTTCTTAGAGCAAATCTCAAAGAAGTAAAAGAAAAATCTGATTTTTTTTGTTCAGTTTTAAATCTTTTTATTTTCAAAAAAAAATTAAATAGTTTTCTCAAATAAAGAGATTATTGAGATTTTCACATAGAGAAGCGAATAAACTCCTTTATAAATTATTACCTCAAAAATTATCGTGTGTGTGCGTGGAGATGAAAGTAAAAATAAAAATTATTAGAGCTTTTTTTTTGGGGAAAGAATAAAGACAAACTTTCGAGAATTTTATTGTTATGATGTCTCTCTTTCTCCAAATGACCATGACCTCGCGGGAGACTTTTCCTCCAAATTCTCTGATGCGTTTTATATTATTTATTTATTTACTTTTTCTACTTTTCTGTTGTAGCTAAAGAAAGATAAAAAATAAACTAACAAAATGACTTTCCATTTGTGTAAAAAATGAAAAGAAAATTTACTTCACACGGAACTTTATCAATTTTATTTTTCCCATTTTTCCTAACTTCTCAATTTGCATGTTTGCGATTAAATGCAATTAAGCGCACATGTTGGGGCGGGGGGAGGAGAGAGATTTGTGAATCCTGCTTCATAAGAATGAAATATTTTTCACATAACGTGGTGGGAATCATCATTTATAATGGGATGAAGAAAATATTAATATTATGAGATTTCGTGGCACGTTTGTACCAAGGTGGGGCCTAGACTACATACATTACAGAGTGAGGAAGGAAGGTAAAAAGAAAAAAAAATAAACTGGGGGACAAAAATGGAATGTCACGAGGTGTAATGGTCAGGTAATTTATATAATTGAAGGGTCTCTCTCTCTTTGCTTGTTGCCATGAAGAGAGACAAACATTTTAATAATAAAAAATATTACTTTCTATGAATTTCACTAAAAGTCACTGCTGAAGGTTTTTTCTTTTCTTTTTAATAATTCCATGTCTGGATTTCCATTCCATAAAACGGCGTAAAAATCTCAAGACTTTTTTGAGTAAATAACTTTGCAAAAAAAAAATGAAGAACCTTCTTGAGACGACTTTTTTCTCCTAAAATGAATTTGCTTTTTAGACGAATCTCTTGTGTTAAGATAACAAAAATTCTAAAGATTATATTGTTACTTACATAAGAAATCATGGAGAAAAAAAGATGAATTGAATAGGAAAATAATAAATAAAATTCTAAACAAGAGAGAATGAAATGAATGGAAAAGACAATGGAATTCAATGAAGAAAGACGTACAAAAATACTCCTTCTTTTGTGAAAGATTCTACAAAAGAGCGCGCTAAGAAGCCCCTCAAGAATGTCTTTGATTCAATGACAAGCATTCATTACACATTGCTTTTGCGTCTGCATGATAATTCAGAAAAAGCAGAGATTGATTTTGTAATACAAACAACATGCAATCTTATCTGCAATTGAACTCAATTTCTTTTAAAATAAATTCTATATTTATTCCATATTTTCCTTCCTGATCAGTGTGGTGTAGCCAATGTGGGGGTGAGGTGGAGTGTTAGTTGTGTCTCAACACCCTAAAAGTTAAAAAAAAATTCTTTAAGAATTAAAAGAAATTAGATTTTTACGACAAAAATTGATAAATTTGATATTTTGACGTTTAAAAAAACGTTAAGAGTTTGAAATAAATGTCAAACGTTAGGAATAAATCGTTTGAAAGAGAACGTCAACCTTGGTACTAAACGTCAAAATAAGCATAAAAAACTTTAAAAAGGCATGCCAAACCCTAAAATAAGCATCAAATTAAGGCAAAGGCATTTTAAATACTAAAATAAGCGCCAAACGTTAGAAAAGAAACGTCTAATATAAAAAAAAGAAATCTCAATGATAGAATAAACGCCAAGTATTAAAAAAAAAGTCAAATCTGGCAAATATTTAGAATATTTAAGCGAATCATCCGAATCTTGACGAATAAATCTGAATCATGATGAATATAATTTAAAAAAAAAAGTTCTAATTTTCTTGACAAATAATCCAAATCTTGACAGACTTCGAGTCTTTTTAAACGAAAATCGGAATTTTGACAAATAGTCTGAAGCTTCTTGACAAACAATTCGAAATGTCTTAACAAATACTTAATTCGAATTTTATTCGAATTTTTTTCTCGTTAAACGCCGGGATAAAAAACGTTCAAATTGTACGTCAGATTTTTCAAAAAAAACGTCAATCGTAAGCAAATGAACGTCAATTTTAACAAAAGAAACGTCAAACGTTAGAATTACACACAATCAAAAACTTCCAATTTGAATGTAACAGCCGCGTTAAAATTATTTAATCTCCATTAAAAGAACGTTATTCACTATACATACAGTAAGTCCCCCGCATGCAACCAAAATTGGGTTTTAAATTATTGTAGGGGATCATTAAAGGTTCAAAATAAGCGTGGTCATTTCCCGGAAAAGCGCTGGGAAACCTACGAATTTTCCGATTTTCTGTTTAACCTATGTTGATTTATTTCTCAATTTCTAGCAATTGTAGAATATTGCGATTGGTGTCAAATGAAAGCTATATCAATGCTTAATATTATATATTAAAACCATTTTCCAAAATGCACTAGAAGGTGAAAATTCGGAAAGATTTTCCGAACACGCATTTTTCTTTCGCCTCCCATTTCCACAATATTGCATGGGACCACCTGGAACATCCCTTATTTTGTAGCTTTTTTAATCCTCTTTCATTTGGTATAGCACTTGCAGGGGAAATCCACTGGGAAAACTCGCTACAGAATGATTTTCCAAAGTTAAGCACGTTTTCGCGTTGGAAGAAAAGAGATAAACGATTTCTCCTCTTTGATGTTTCTAGAATGTTCCCCTAGAAAAAAATTGTCCATCTCTTTTTCTCCAATGCGAAAATGTGCTTAATTTTGGAAAATCATTCTGTAGCGAGTTTTCCCAGTGGATTTCCCCACCAAGTGCTATACCAAATGAAAGGGGATTAAAAAAACTACAAAATAAGGGATATTCCAGGTGGTCCCATGCAATATTGTGGAAATGGGAGGCGAAAGAAAAATGCGTGTTCGGAAAATCTTTCCGAATTTTCACCTTCTAGTGCATTTTGGAAAATGGTTTTAATATATAATATTAAGCATTAATATAGCTTTAATTTGACACCAATCGCAATATTCTACAATTGCTATAAATTGAGAAATAAATCAACATAGGTTAAACAGAAAATCGGAAAATTCGTAGGTTTCCCAGCGCTTTTCCGGGAAATGACCACGCTTATTTTGAACCTTTAATGATCCCCTACAATAATTTAAAACCCAATTTTGGTTGCATGCGGGGGACTTACTGTATGTATAGTGAATAACGTTCTTTTAACTTTAAAATAAATCATTTTTATCCACTTGGAATCGATTTCTTAAGCCATTTCTTTAGTAATAATTCTCTATTCCCCTAAAATGCTGAGAATTCCTTTCTTGTGCAACATTGTAGGGCATCAACGAGTATGTACCACTCTGTGGGTACATCGGTCTTTGCTGTTCTCGAAGCCGTCCTCACATTTGAACCGCAGCACATCCTGGAAGCTGCATCAGCACTCAAAGTGTGCCTATCGGTGTGCAATAGGCACCGAAAGAAAGTTACCATAACTGAGACAATTGGGAAGACCTTCAAGCGTCCCAATTATGAATCCTACACTGCATTGGAAGCCCATGCTGAGCTATGTGCTGCTGAGGCACTCCTTATGCGCGCCATGATTACATTTATTGAGGATGAAACACTCACGAGCCTCATTAAGGGTGGCATGAAGATACGAGCGTGCTTTGGCAGCTACAAGGAGTGCAGTATGCTGCTCAATCAAGTTAAGTGGCCTTCGGCAGAGACACGATTGCACTTTGAGAGTGGCGTAAGGGTGGGATTGGGTGGGTTCAACCTCATGGTGTCGCTGCTACCGGGACGTGTGATACGTTTGCTGGAATTTATTGGATTCAGTGGGAATAAGGAGTTGGGGATGCGTGAACTCCTTGCGGGGTATCACTTGAAGGGACTGCGGCAGGTGCTGTGCGTAATGGGCCTCCTGGGCTATCACTTGATCGTGTGCTACGTGCTGAGTCATCGTGAGGGGGATTTGGCGTTTTGCGATGAAATTCTCGAGCAGCAACTTGAAATCTATCCGAATGGTGTGTGGTTCCTCTTCTTCAAGGGACGCCTGGAGTTTATGCGGGGGAATCTCGAAGAGGCGACGCAGTGGTACAAAAAATCCTGGCGCTCACAGAATGTTTGGCCACAATTTCATCATGTTTGCTTCTGGGAGTTGTTGTGGATTAACTGCTTGCGTCAGCAGTGGCGCGAAGGGCTGCTGTATGCATCCAATTTACTCGATCACAGCCGATGGTCACGTACAATCTATACGTACCAGAAAGCAGCAATTCTCATGCAAATCCCCGAAGAAGATCTCACCCCGGATGAACGACGCTCCATTGAATTCCTCATGAGGGATGCCCCATTGCATAAGCAACGAATTGCCGGGAAATCCATCCCATTGGAGAAGTTTGTTGTGAAGAAATGCGAAAGGTTCTTTGCGCAGGGAAAGTACTTGCTGCTAGCGGCTGTGGAGTTAATGTACATTTGGAATATGTTTAAAATTCTTGGGAGGCATTTTCATCTCGCCGATGGGATTATGAAGCTCATTGATAAGGTAACGGCTGACGATCGCATGCCACGAACGAAATTTGATGCTGACAATAGGGCACTGGCGAATCTCCTCAAGGGCGCCTGTCTCAAGCAGATGAAGAGTCCACTGCAGGCACTCAAGTAATTTTCTTTTTTAATTAAATTAAGGGGGGTCTCTTTTGAGAGCCGGTGAAATTTAATGTTTTTATTTTTCTTGGGATTTTTTTAAACTTGGTTTTCAAGTGTTGGTCACATTTAAAGACTTATTATTGAAGAGTAAGAAAACTACTTTCCGCCATCTTATGTGCGACGCCATCTTGAGATTTTCCTCAAAAGACAAAAGTAGGCTTTTCTCAGGATCTATTGGATGGATTTTGATGGGGTAAAAAGCAAATGAAAGAGGAAGCATTAGCGAAGAATGTACCGGAAGGGATTTTTGAATTTCCATTCTGGGGTTGAGAAAATGGAAAAACGTCAAAAATACCTGAATAAAAGTCACATTTTTCCACTTTTCTCAGCCCCAGAGTGGAAATTCAAAATTCCGCTACATCAAAATCTGCATTGGTATTTCCTCTTTCATTTGCTTTTTACCCCATCAAAATCCATCCAGTAGATCCTGAGAAAAACCTACCTTTGTGTTTTGGAACAGTTCTGTGGAAAGGTCGGAAAATCTCAAAATGGCGCCACACCTAAGATGGCGAAAAGTGATTTTCTTACTCTTAAAAAATTGGGCTTCAAATGTAGCCAACATTGGAAAAAATGATTTAAGAAAAAAAGAAAATATTAAATGTGTGTCAATTTCAATAGTTTGCCCAAGAGACCCCCCTTAAATTAGCAAAAGTTTGTGACTTAACTCTCTCTATTTTTTCATTTAATTTTTATTAACACATCAGACACTTTGAGGCTGTTGTTGCAATGCACAAAGACATCAAGGAGGACACGTACTTGATCCCCTATGCCATTGTGGAAATTGGACTCATCTATGCTGACCAGGGAAAACGTGAGAGTGCCATAATGGCTCTTGAAGATGCAAAGTTAGTTTTCTCTTCACCTCTCTCTCTTTGCAATTGAATTGAATTTTATTTAATTTTTCATTTTGCAGGAAAAATTTTACGGGATATTCATTGGAGTCACGCCTTCACTTCCGCATCCACTTGGCACTGACTGATTTGAGAAGTAATCAATCTCAAAAGGATTCCTAAAGAAGCTAGTCACCAAAAAATAAATAAATAAAAGAAGAGAGCTATTTGTGCGTCGTAAACAATCCCAACTGACTAGAGAAAAAAAATAAAAGGATTTTACTCTCTTTTGCATAAATTAGAAGAAGAAAAATGGAATGGATTTAATTTTGTATTTTTGGTCAGTATTTTTCTACTAATTACTGCGTACTGTGCGTTGTTTTTTTTTAATAGGAAATAATATAATTTAGAGAGAGAAGCCCATTTTATAATAGTTTGTTGTTGTTGAAAATATAAAAATAATAATTGTAAAAAAGATGCAAAATAAAAGCGAAAAAGGAGGGAAATTAATTTGTTTTATTTTAATCAGTCTTATCGCATGAATGGGGGGAACAGTGAACTCTGCACATATTACAAAATGATGGATAAGGGGCCCCCGTATTAATCCCAAAAGAATCGATAAGAAAATTCATTAATTTACCTTTAATCTGAAATTTGATAAGAAAATCCGTTATCTAACGATATATTTTTTAGTTTGAAATTTGATAAGATTCACGTCGTTTGTGTGCGCATGTGCCGCAAGAGGATGTAAGGTGGGGGTGTTGCATTAGTCGCTGATTGACGCGGTCAGTGCATTGCTTGCTAAGATTTTCACGATAAGGATGTTTATTCGTCCTCTGAGTCGCTCCCTGCGTAAATATCTCGTGCCACAGCGTCCCTTCACCTCAGCATCCTTCTACGATGATCTCTACGAGAAGACAAAGCTAAAGTACAAGTGTAAGTTGATTAATCAATTCGCCTTTTTCCCCCTCAAAATTGACATTCAAATTGCATTGATAAGAGCCATGAGCGCCATGAGTATTAACCCTTACGCGCTCAAGGTAGTTTAGCTGCTCAAATGGGAAAATTACGTGAGTTGGAAAGAGAGGGATGTATGAAAATACGTGAGTCAAGGGTTAAAGGTTTCAAGGTTCTGCAAAATCTTCCAACTTGTAAAAAATATTTCTTTTAGCACTTTAATTAATTTTTAGAAGAATTTAAAAGTTTTTTTCTCTTGAATTTTCTTTAGCTAAGAAATTGCCAAAAGACGTTAATCTCCGCGGGGTATTTGCGTGCAATGAATTGGATCTGGGAGAGGTGGAAGTATATGGCTTCGACTATGACTACACTCTGGCATGCTACAAGCCCTCCCTGGATTGCCTACTCTACGACCTAGGACGGGGGCGACTCATAGACGAATACAAGGTACAATCATTCCCTCAAAAGAGGATAATGTAGTACCGCTGCCTGGTACCTACTGTCATGGTATAGGACAGATTGGCTTATGTGTGTGGGATTGGCGGGAGTCTTAAGGTGACTCTCTCCCGAACCACCGTAGTACGGTTGGCTCAGTTGTTCGTGGAGCATGGATGCGTGTAGACGGACTCAGTCCATAAGTTCTGAATCGTAGTACCTGGCTATGACAATTGGTATCTCATTATCAGATTACAATTATTCAAAGACTTTGTCTTGTTGTAGTATCCTGCGGGAATTTCGAGTCTTCCCTATCGTCCGGATTTTACAATCCGTGGCCTCCACTATGACATTGAGCAAGGGCTGCTAATGAAGTTGGATTCATTTCTGCAAATTCAACTGGGTACAGTCTATCGTGGCTTGACCCCACTCTCAGATGCCGAAGTCCTGCGAATTTACAAGAATCGCATCCTGTCCATTGCCTACGTCGAAGGGAATTCCAAATTAACCGATAGCCGACCGAAAATGATGCAACTGGCGGATCTCTTTTCCGTACCAGAGATGTGCCTCCTATGCAATGTGGCGGAATATTTTGAAAGGAATCACATTGATTACCATCCTGAGATTCTTTTTCGTGATGTCAAGGTAAAGATTGGAAAAGAATTTATTTATTTTTTATCCTTTCAGGTCCATTGGATCATACGCTAATCCAAAGGCTCGATTTTGAAAATGTTTAGTTATTTCGTTTTTGTACTGAAATTTCAAGATTTCAAGCGAATTTCAAGGGTTTCTTGGTCGCTGAATAAGGCACATTGAGTCCAAATTAGTACAAAACCTACAAAACTATGTCTTTAAATGCGCGGACCTGAAAGGGTTAACCAAGAGATGAATTAAACATTTTTTGTTGTTCTAGAATTCTATACGAGTCTCCCATGGGCTTATGCATGGGATTGTAATGAAGAATGTGCATGAGTACGTGGAGCAAAATAAGGAGTTAATCACCTTCTTTGAGCGTCTCACAGCGGCAGGGAAGAAACTCTTCTTGGTCACCAATAGTCCCTTTCAGTTTGTCAATACGGGCATGAAGGCACTAATTGGGAGTGAGTGGAAGGATTTCTTTGACGTGGTCATCGTGCAGGCACGCAAGCCGCGCTTCTTCACGGAAACCACGAGACCCTTTAGGTTGCTGGACGAGAAGACGGGTACCCATCTGTGGGATCGTGTGTCACGCCTGGAGAAGGGTCGTGTCTACTACGAGGGCACTGTGAAGCAACTGCAGGAATTGACGGGCTGGAATGGGCATCAGGTACTCTATTTTGGGGATCATCCCTACAGTGATCTCGCTGATGTTACATTGGAGCACGGATGGCGCACGGGGGCCATCATAAGTGAGTTGTCGCATGAAATTGAGACACTCAACAATCCGGAATTCAAGCAGAACGCCAATTGGTTGCAGATGCTCACGCAGTTGATTGAGGATCATCAGGATCGGGACACCGAGGAAGCCACAAAGGCACTAAAGCGCTGGATGGATGAACGTGATCACCTCCGGAATGCCATTAAGGTGATCTTCAATAAGCAGTTTGGATCCGTCTTCCGTACCTACAACAACCCCACGTATTTCTCACGGAGACTCTTCCGCTTCTCTGACATCTACACATCAAATGTAACGAATCTCCTCCACTACGGTGTGGATCATACATTCTACCCACGACGAGGTGTTATGCCCCACGAATATATCTCATACTTTATGTGAATCCTCACTTTTGCGAATTTAAGGAGTAGCTCTCTATATTTTGTGCTTTACAACACATTAATTGTGACGCCATTGGACAATAATTGCCAATTTAATGCTTTATTTTTGATAGAAAATCTTTTCTTTTTTGTATTAGCTCTAATCCCCGCATGAGAAGTATTTTATATAGTATTTTTTTGTTGTTGTTATTCTCATTTTACTCTGTAAATAAAGTGCAAATTGCGTAATAAAAAAAGATGTTTTTTAATGCTGAAATAGCTTAAAATTAATCCCAATGTTGTGCTCAACGCATGAGCCGCGTTTTGTCAAAAGCAGCTGGAAAAATTCACTCTTCGGGAATTTTTAGAAGCCGAAAAAACTCAAAGGATAGGAAAGGATGACGTGTAGAGAACTTCTGGAGGATACGGTAGTGATTGAAGATAATGATGATCAAGTGGAGGAAGTAATAAGCATAAAGGAAGGTAGCTTAAAGTACGAGAGAATTGATTTTATTTTATATCTTTTCCATTCATAAAAATCCCAAATTGATGTATTTTATTTTCATTCCAGTGCTTCTCCGGGAATACCAGAAGTAGCTGAAGGTTCAAGCCCAGAAGAAAATTTTGTGTTAGTTGTCTTTAATCACAAAATTGTAGCTCGAAAGTTTATTTTTTCTCCTTATTCCAGAGAAGTTCTCATGGAGTTTCCGCTGAATGTTCAAATCCAAACTGGCACAGAGTACCCGCCACAGTCAGATGATGATCCTCTGCAGGACACAAAGGTACCATCAGAGGAAGAGCATTCAAAGTACATTTGCCAAATTTGCAAGGAATCCTTTAAGACTGCATCAGCACTGCTGGCACATCGTGTCTCCCATGCCCTGGATGAGACATTTCAGTGTCCTCGATGTGCTGACTCCTTTGCCACTGAATCCCATCTCATGGAGCACATGAAGAGTCACAAGAGGGGTGATGTGCTATCCTGTCGTCTCTGTGGCAGTGCATTCAACAATACAAATCTCGTGCGGCAGCACATCAAGTTGATACACCTTCAGCATTTAACGACTCCTCCTGTGGCACCATCAGGGGCACCTGCAGAGGATAATCCAAAGACTGATGAAGTGAGGGATTTGAGGAGTTCCCGACAACTTCATTCCCGCTACTCAGGCAAGACGATAATTAGCCATTTCCTGCAATCACGTGCAGACGAACCCATTCCAATCCTTCCGCTCCTTGGACCAAAAATACGAGGACAAAAAGGAAGGTAATTCACTAAACTAATCCCTTCAGAGACTGTCCCCAGTTTTTAATGAATTTTCAAACAGGAAAATTGTATTCAAATGTGAGTACTGCGGACGCATCTGGGATTGCAAGAGTAAACTGGAGAAGCACAAAGTATCCCATAGGGACGATAGGCCACATCACTGCTCGGATTGTCTCAAATCATTCAAACTTCGTGAACAATTGGCGGTTCACAGGGTAGTCCATGCGACACAGAGAGCAAGATATCGATGCTCAATCTGTCAGGAAGCATACTGTAACATATACGTCCTCCGCAGTCACCTCAAGAAGAAGCATAAGGTTTGGCCAAATATATTCTATTGAGAATTAATTTTAAAGGAATTCAATGAATTTCAGATAAGTCACACAACTCGCTATGAGAGACGATCTCTCTTCTACATCACCGTCACTCCAGGAAATACATAGAAATTGATCTTTCAGAGAACAAGAGGAAGGAAGGATTTCATGAGATTCTTGAATAAAGCCCTTTGAAATTAAAAGAGATCTATTAATTTTGAAGGAAAAATTTTTATTTTTAGCTCTTCTTTTGTTCTTATAGCAGCATTCCTTTGGCAACTGCTGCAGCTTCCTCAGCTCCAACAAGATTCTCTGCAATTTTGAGAGCAAATTCAAAAGCAGTTCCAGGACCACGGCTCGTGATGAGTTGTCCATCTTGAACGACTGTCTTATCATTGACGTAGTTGTAGGTGGAACCCTTGAATTGATCCTGGACGCTAGGATATGATGTGATGGACTTCCCCGTGCCAATTGAGTGAGCAAGAAGAGCCGTGGGAGCAGCACAGATTGCAGCAATTAGCCTATTGTTGCTCTCTTGACGTTTCAGAAGCTCTCCAACTTCCTTAGATTCAGCCATTGCCTTTGCACCACCCAAACCACCTGGAAGGACGATGGCATCGTATTCCTGCTTTGCTGCCTCGCTGAGAGGAACATCGGGGTGAATTACGACATCACGGGAGCACTTGATGGGAACTGTGGTGCCCAATCCGCCAACTGTTACGTTAACCTTGGCACGCCGGAGAACATCCACAGAGATGACAAATTCCATCTCCTCGGATCCAGTAGCAAGGATCACAAGAGCACTTTTAGACGACATCCCTTCTCCAAAATTGGTCAGAAAATTGAGATTTTGTAAAGACTCTAAAAGAGTTAGCCGGCTTGTGACATCGATTTAGCCTCAAATATTGCATCATTTTGCCCCTCCGATCGCAATGAAATTAGGTACAGAGTATACTGGCACCAGACGGTTTTCACCAACGACATTCATTTCCCCCCCAGAGCCATCCTTCATAGCGCCCCCATATAAATTTCCTGCTTTTTATTATATATTTTGAAATTGGCGCCCTAAATGTAGTTCCAAAAGTCACCACACTGCTATTTTTTGGTACATTTTGTTGAAGAGAAAATGAGACAGTAGTGTACGTCACTGATACTGTCTCCCTCCCACAATAAGTTTTTCGCAATTTTCACGCGTTTTTCGCCGAATTTCCCAGCGAAATTACCTTTTCTGTGACCAGGAAGCGACGCCGCGTCGTTTGGCACCCCTCTGGTTCAAAACTCTCAAAATCCGCGCCAGAAAAATTAGTACAAAATGGGGTTTTTTTATTCGGCGAATTTCGCGCCAAAATTTTTACTGAAACTCCCCGGGGCCCCCTAAGTATTTCCCGCGTAGGCCCAAGTTCTAAAAATGAGTTTTTCCTGGAAAAATAAATATTTTAAAATTTTTCCGCACAACACAAACAAACATTTCACGCACACACTCAAAAAAAACTCACCCACACAAAATGCCAGAGTGAGAGGAAAGTATTTTTTTATTATTATATGGCCGCTTGAAATCGACAATACAGTGTACTCATAGGATATTTCCTACGAAACCATGGGAGAATATCGGAAAGAAAACATTTGAATTTTTTATTGGGATCCAAAACGTCAAGATCTAGTGAAATTGCTGCGCGAGTGCTCCGCAAAAAAGGTGGAATTTGTGTGAAAAAAAGTCGTGAATGTAAAATAAATCACATTTTCTCCATCTCGTGTACCTCTGGCATCCGCCACCTGCACACTCCCTTTGCACATTTGTGTGCCCCCGTGGAAAAAACGCACACTTTTGGGACACCTGAAAAAATCATCTCGTCTCGCCTTTGTCGTACGAGGAGGACAAAAAAAATACAAAATCTCTTTTTTTCTGCTTTGGAGATTTTGTGTGGAATTGTAGGAGAGGCTCATCTTGCGGGAATAATGTGCAGGGAAGGAAGCTAAGCGAAGGAAAAGTGTGTAAAGAGAGAGCGAGGAAAACTTCCTGTGCGGGAAAGGAGTGAGATTTTGTTTTCTGTGGGGGAAAGTGTTGTGAGGAGATTTTTTGAGGTGTGTGCGAAAATTTTCAGCCAGATGCATCCGAGTGGCTGGGAAACACGTGAAATTGGAAAGTGAAATTGTGACCCAGAATCCTCAGTGTGTGCGTGATAGAAAGGAGGTAAAACAGTGGACCAGGGACAAGGCGAGAAGTCCGGGGAATTTCCTCTGTAAAGAAGAAGAGAATTTTGCGTCCACCATTCCTATTTCTCTTCTGATTCAACTCAACATTCTCCCTTGGGCGCAATTCTCAATCAAGCAGAAGTGTGAAATTGTGATTAGTTGTCCTCATAGACGAAAATGCTATTAATAACCAAATTGAATCACTAAAAGAGAGTCCAAGGAAGAAGCAGAAGACTCTCCTCACAGCTCGAACGACCTTCCTTCCTGTCCGTGCAGTCCAAGTGGAAGATTTTGTTGGGTTTTGTTTTTTTGGCCAGGAGGCTGCAGTGAAAGATTGACGACAAAATGCCCGGATTAATTGGTGTGGGGGAATTTGTGGATGAGACCCGTGATGACTACAATTCCCCAACAACATCCACCTTTGTCTCCCGTATGCCACAGTGTCGACAAACCATAACTGCCCTCGAAGAGGTAAGATCCCCATCCAACTATTTTTTTTGCTTCCAAGGAAAATAAGAGAAAAACTGGGTGAGATATTGCAATTTATCACGGAGCTATTTCCATTGCAAATTGCTACCGGAAATTGGATTCAATCGCTTCGATATTCGCCTTATCAAATTCCCGCATTTACATGCAGCAGTTTTATTTATTTCTTGCTCACTTTTTTTTCGTCCCCACATTCTCCATTTCACCACATCTCTCCCCCATTCCACGCGACATCGCGCGAGAGAGAGAAATTCCATCGTGATTCACAAGAGCGATATATCTGTTGTTTTTTTCTTAACTTAAATTCTTCAGCATTTCACTAAAACCGGCTACATTTGACCCGAAATAGAATAAATACGGTGTCTGTGTGTATGATTTTGGGTAAATAAATTAATTTGATAGCTCTTGGATGTTTTGGATGCTATCCAAAGGTGCCGTTCAAAGAGAATTCTCTGTGCATATTTTAATTATTATTAATCCACCTTCAAAAATATACATACACACACAGCAATTGATGGGCACAAGAAGAAGAAAGTGACTCACAACAGCCAATTGCAAAGAGACCGGTATGGTTACTTTTTCCTCATACATCGTACCTCCTAAATCACCACCTTTTTAATACTTTTAAAATGTAGAACAAGAAATTGTAGAGCCACGAATTGTCTTGAGAATTGATGGGCAACATGTTGGACTTGTTTGCAAATAGAAAAAAAAAACATTATTTCTCAAGGACTTCAGGGTGTGTTTAGCTGGTTTTGAACCCAAGATGTTTTGCGTGGTAGTCAGCAAAGTTGGCAATTATCCTAAATTTTGTTCTATTTTTAAAGAAATTACTTTTTATGTATCGATTTTGCTAAAAATCTTTATTCTTACAATACTTCATGATTTTTAATATTTTATGAAAGGTCTTAAAAGATTTTGACAGTTGTGTTTGAAAAACAATTTTTTATGGTCCTTTCAAAATCTTTTAGGCTATTTTCTAGAATAACAAATCCGTTTTTCTCTTTTATGGGACGTCAACAGAAAGATTTGAAATAATTAATTGTCAAAATCTTCCAACAACTTTCAAGTTAAAAGAAAATAAAAGATTTTTAACAGATTCAATCCCCTTTTTTTGTTTTTGGATTAAATTTTTATTAGTGAACATTTCGCATAATTCTTTCTCGTCCTTTTAAATTCCATTTCAAATAAAAATTTTCTCTTGAAACGTGTCATTGAATATCTTATTTGTCCAATTCAAGAAAGGTAAAAAAACAAAGATTGTGTCATAAGATTAGAAATTGAAAGCAGGAAAAAAATACAGTGTTGGCAGAGAGATTGTCCCGTGCAGATAAGACCACAGGAGGGTGTGAAGAAAAAGTCTTTTACTTGAAATTCTCGATAAGAAAATTTATCAGTATGATGAAAAATTCCCCATCAATGAATATTTTTTTCTGCGCTCCGAAGAGAAATTTATTTTGTTTGAAAGGTAACAATCAAAAAAATCAAATTGTTCTTTTAAACTGATTTGTTTTGACCACGAAATATGTATACATGTGTCTATCACAACATTATTATTTTTTTTTTGTATTTAATGCTTTCAGAGGCAAAGAGCAACATTATGGTAAAGCGCCAATATTTGCTGCCATCGTGTAAATATGTGTATACAATAGTGTGTAATGTCTGACAAATGGCATAAATTCATTTGAATGAATTAATCAGAATTAATTGATTTACCCACCCTCCTTCTCACTCTTTGGCATTCACACTGCCAACAGTATACACAGATGGGTAAATGAAGAGTATAATGTGTCATTTCAGTTTGTTCTTTTATACACATATAATTTGTATTGCTCCCCCCAATTGACTTATTGGGATGATTTTCGCACTCATTTCAAATTCAATTAGTAATATAATATTTTATTGAATTAATTTCCCTCCTCTTTGTACCTTCTTCTTTTTTTTTTTGTTTAAAAATTAAGCTTTTGATTGACACGCGTGAATTCACGCGAATATAAAATTAATCAAACAATAATTGGTCTTTTGCGCAAAAAGACATCAAAGGAAATATTTTATAGAATTTTCATTCTACTTCTCTCATGCTTTTCATTCCTCTCGTGATTGCGAGAGTTCTTTAAAAGGTATATACATACACATTTTGTCAAGAAATTATAGATTTAACCCAAGTTTTCATTTTAAGTTTAATATGGGTGTAATAATAATAAAACAAATAAATAAGTAATAAATAAGAAAAATAAAAAAAAAAATAATTTTACAAAGTCCATTGAAGCTTTTTCTTGTCGCAAAATATTTCTTTTTTGTGGGGGTGTTATGAAATGATTCTAAATTGTGGCGCCCTAAATAGGGGGGAGCATAAGGGGGCTTTGGTCAACTCCCCCAGTAACCTCCACCCTCGCCTCTCGTTAATCTACAGAACACTTTGAGCTAACAGCCATCCCCGCACAAGGCTGAGTTCCGACTGACTCTCTCTACACTCATCAGCACTCTTTGCTATTCTCTCATCTAATTACTCTCTCAGTGCTCTCCTACATTTTCTTGAGGATTCTTATCTCTCTCTTGCCTATTTGAGGGTTTGTAACCTGGGGGCAGAAGACCGTTGCCAAGGGGTGGGCAGCCGTAACAGTTACTGCCAATCTAAGTGTACTCACTCTATGAGCAGGTTAATATTCGCTGGATAGTGAATCGGGTGCTACAAAATGGAATTTATATTTTTGATGTGTCTCTTCTCAATGTAAAATGTGTGTAAAAATTTTTTCTTCATTCCCTCTCGCGTTCATCAATTGAAAATCAACTTGAGCGCCGGAAATTCATTTTTGCCTTCCATTCGTGTAACTCACATCGTCTATTGCCCTCCACAGAAACTTATTTCGTTTTTTTTTTACCCACCATGCAATGCTCTCTTGCAAGAACATGGATTATGCAGCTATATGATGATTGGTTTGATCTTAAATTGGAAAAAAACATTCAATTTTGTTTTTCTTTTTTAAATGTTTAACAAATTGTAATTTCCAGGGGTCTAGGAAGTGCTAGAGAGGGTTCTCAAGTGTCTAAAGAATCCCAAAAAATTCAGGAATTTCAGGCATTTCTTAGGGATTAAAAGAAGTTTTTTTTTCAACTAAAAAACTACATTGGAAAATTTAGAAAGGGAATTCACAAACGTTAGAAAAATCACAGGTAAAAAACCTCTAAGCCTCTTAAAAAATTCTCACAACATTCTGACTGAAAAAGTATTGAACGCAGTTAGACTTGAACCTATGAAGGTGGATTAAAAAGCAAGAATCAAGGCAAAAGGTACAACACTTTAACCCGCTGGGCTAACTAATTTCTTATTTTTCTATTTGCTTGCAAAAGCGATATTTCATTCTTAATTAAAAATATTGAGCAAACAAAGAAAAAATCTAGAAATTCAATCTAAAAAAAAAAGCGGCAAAAGGATACGGAAGTTTTTACTGGTGTTTTTCCACCACACAACTCAATTTTTATCAACATCAAACACCGCACAAGAACATAAACTTTATTTTCAATTTAATAACTTAATATATTAAGTATTTTCGCTTTTCAGATACTCTCATTGCACGTTTCGTGCTTTAAAAATGCAATTTCTTCAGTAAATTTCCACATTTCATTCACATTATATTGAAAATAAAAGTGCAATGCATGGAAGAAAATGAATGAGGGGGGAAAAAATGTTTGGCAAATGCGAGATCGGAAAATAAATAATAATACAAAAAATAATGTTACAACTCTCTCATCTGCAAAAATTGTATTTAATTCGTGTAAAATGGTGTAAGACATCGTGTGGAGGGAATAAATTACAAAATATTGTAGGTAAAGTATATGGGAGTCAGTGTCTTAATTGTTGGAGCACTAAATGTTGGGGAAAAATTCACAGAGTGAGAAAATTTAGTGTTTATGAGTTCTTTTTCTTTCGTACAGAAAGAAACAAAAATTATTAAAAAAAAAATTGTACGAAGACGGTGTGATGAATAATTATGCTAATTCCCAGCGCCCAAATGAAATTTATTTGCATTTTGCGAGCGTACACATTAACACCACCCTCTTTGGAGTATATAGCGATGTGTTTAATATCTCAAGAAATTGTCAATAATCCACGAATTTACCTGGCGATGTCTTCACTCACACCAAAATGGCAAAATTTCTCAGATTTTTCACACATTTTCTTTGCGACATTTCAGGGCTTTTTTTTTGGGGGGAATTTTGCAATGTCTCTCTCAGGCTCATGTCATATCTGCACCACGTATACAATAAAATAAAAATAAAAAAGAAAAAAATAAGAGTGAAGAAATATAATCAAGAAATTTCACAGAGATAAGATAAATTGACTTTTTTTTCATCATCATCCTTTACCATTGCACACAAGTTTGTTTCTGTTATTTTTTAAGAGCCGTAAGAATTTGATTCAACAATTCCCCTCTTCAACAAAGAGAAAAGTAAAAAAAGGTTAATAAACAGCTCCCTCGCGAGGGATATTCAATAAATTATAAAAAAAAATTGTGTAATAATAAACATATTGCAAAAGGGCATAAAAAAAGAAGAGTGGAAAAAGAGCCCCCAGAAAAAAAAACAGAAGACACGGCTTTATAATAAAAATGCGTTTGTAAATGTAATAATTGGATGGAGAAAAATTGCTATAATTTTTCTAATTGAATTAAACTCACCTGTGCGTGTTGAGAGACACCATCAGTTGAAGATGCAAAAAGTTAACATAATGAAAACAATGGTTTTTGCATCAGAGTGCATCAATCATTCATAATATTATGTATAATATAATTTATTTTTGTCGAGCATTAAAGCATAATGAAATGTCGCAAAAAAGTGATGCAAAGAAAAAAAAGAGGGAATTTATTAGTCCAGCGGGTTAAAGTGTTGTACCTTTTTTTGCGTATTTATTCTTCGTTTTAATATGAATTTTGTGGGTTCAAATCGCACACTGTTTTCAATTTTTTTTTTTATTTGCTGAAGACAGGAAAAAGGTAAAAGTCTTAGAAGAATTTCAGTTAAAAAGACCAAAATATTCAATTTTTTGTTCAAAATGTCTTTTTTTTAAACAATTTAATGAGTAAATGATTTAAGGTCGGTCTCTTTTGAGAACTGGTAAAATTAAATGTTATTATTTTTCTTGGGGTTTTTCTTAAAACACAAAGGTAGGTTTTTTTAAGGATCTACTGGATGAATTTTGATGGGGTAAAAAGTGAATAAAAGAGGAAATGCCAATGCACAATTTGTTGGAACAGAATTTTGAATTTCCATTCTGGGGCTGAGAAAAATAGGAAAACGTCAAAAATATCTGAACAAAATTTACATTTTTCCATTTTTCTCAGCCCCAGAATGGAAATTAAAAATTCTGTTCCAACAAATTGTGCATTGGTGTTTCCTCTTTCATTTGCTGTTTAGCCCATCAAAATCCTTCCAGTAGATCCTGAGAAAAACTTAATTTTGTATTTTAGGGTAGCTCTGTGAAAAAGTCGGAAAATCACAAGATGGCGTCGCATCTAAGATGGCGAAAAGTGATTTTCTTACTCTTCAAAAATTAGGCTTGAAACGTAACCGACATCGGATAATCAAGTTTAAGAAAACTCCAAGAAAAATGAAAACATTCAAAATATGTCAATTCCAACAATTTGTATTAATAATATGACTAATCAATTTGACAGTAGATATTTGACCGTTTTATTCAACGAGAGAGTATTTTGACCAATTTAATAGATGAAAGAACTTTGGCGAAAATGTAATTTAATTGATTCTACTGAACTGAGTGTTACTTTGTAACCATTTCAATCTCTTTTCATTTCTTCGGTTGACGATGCAGAGAATAAATTTTCTTTTCCCTGAATTACTTGCGCGCTTTGGACTGTTTGATCTTGTTATTTTGACTGTTTCATTTTGTTTTTTTTTAATCGACAGTTTCTCATACCTTTCACCGAATTTCTTCGGCGTTTTTGAACATTTGAATGGATTTTTTAGCTGTGATTCTTTTTTATCTTCATTGAATATTTGTGTCTTTTCGCTTATAAAATTGATTAAATTAACTGATATATTTTGTTAAATTCCTTTTCGCTGATAACATCAGTGATTTTAATCAAAGTTTTCTTTTTTCTTGAGAGTTTAAGGAAACTTTTGTTAAACAACACACTGGCCATTCAATGTTAAATGTCATAATAATCAACAAGAGGTATGCAAAAAATTCCACATTAATCTCTACCAAAGAAGAAATCACGCTTGTTTGTCCTCCAAGAAATTCTCAATGATTTTTCTTTAAGTACAAATACCCCCCACACCCACATTTTCCTTCGATCTTTGCAATATAATAAAGTACAAAGTGTATCAAGTGAATGACACTCCCACTTGACTGCATACTGCAAAAAAAACTACATACATACATATATGTTGTAAAACACCATTGCATGTATGAAAGTGATTTGCAAGAAAAATGCCCGTGCAGAAGAAGAAAAAAAAGTTGCTTTGGGTGAGTGAAAAAAGGTGCACAGAGAGAGAAGGTGATGGTGTTTAAAGCTTCCCACCCCACGGAGTAAATTAAATTGTAAAAAAAGAGTGCAAGTTGTTGCTTTAAAAATTTATTATATTCACTTATACCACCGCCGTCAAAACTATTTGTCATTGCACTTTGATTATGCAATTTTAGTTGGGACATTGTGGGTACAAAAATGGGAATCATTTAGCATTCTTTCGTTGTTGCTGTGTTGTGTTGAGCTGCATTGAGTTGAATTTCTGAAATTCTCTCACATAAAAAATGAATTAATTTTATTTTTGATCTAAAGACGGTTTGCAAACATCATGAAAAGAGCCTCAATGGATTTTTCTTCAGTTGACATAAAGTAAATTTATGTTTTCTGAATTAATTACAAGGAAGAAATTAACAAAAGTAGTTCAAGTATCTCTCATCACTTTTTTTAGAGGAGCTAATGACGAAAAAACATCCATAAGAGTTTCAACTTAATCCATATTGAGGGAAGAAATGGAAGAAAATGTTTATTTGCTGTACCAAAAATAACATAATTAATTTCACAGCATGTTTAAATACAATTTGAGATTTTTATTTGTTCATTTTTGCCCTCTTTCTCTCTCGGCATCTGTCGTCGTCTGGGAAGTATCAAAAGGGAAAAATTCCTAAGTTGTTGTATAAATGTCTTCAAAGAAGAAGTAAAAAAAAAATAGACACTCACGCGGTTCTAGGTCAAGTGAAAGGAGAAGATATTCAACGTCTTTTTTGTTGCATATAGATCTTTTTTCTTCACGTTTTTTTTGTGTAGGGAATAAATTACAAACTGTTGTGTCTATTTATGTACACATAAACTCTTCGGGTGTATAGAAGGAGAAACTTTCTGGATCAATTGCAAATTTGTTGCCTTACAGAGGAAGCTTTCCTGCGGGTTAGATAGATGGGGAGATTTTAATTAACTTAAGAGTATTTCCTGTTTGTATGGATTTTCCATCCAATTCACTTTTATCTCTACTTTCGTTGTATTTAAAAATTAAAAAAAAAATGCTTTTCAATTCCATTTTAAGACATCAACTTCACCGTCTGGTGAATAAAGAAAAAAAAGAGATTTATTTTTTCTTAATGCTTCTTTAACACAGTGAGGAAGCAACCTTGACAATTTACCGCCAAATTTGGGGTCATAAAGCCACACAGAGACAGACATTGCATGATTGAATGAAAGATGAAATGAAAAAAACAAAGAGTTACACTGAAATTCCCAATCGTCTTCCAATATATGCAAAATTAGCATACAAATAAATCATTAAATTCTTGACCAATACCATAAATAGATTGTAGAGGGAAATAATGCGATTGAATGATTAATTATTAAGTTGAGGTACATTTGAGAAAATTGATTCAATCTTGACCTTTATTTTACACACATGAAATACTTGATTAATTTATTGGATTTCTTTTTTTTTCTTCCAACATTTGGTTGGTCTTCCTCGAAAGATTTTCCATGAGAAATTCATAAGAAGAATAAATTTTTAGTGCTTCCTCCTACCTTCATGCTTCAGTTAAATTTTTATTTATAAATTAAATACAAAACTTTGAATTTTGTTGGAGTTTTTAAATTGTCGTAAATCCTTGGATTTTTATGATAAATGATGAGTAATCACTAGTAAAAATTTATGTCAAATTTGTCATTAATAGAAGTGAACTAAAAAGTTTTATTTTTGAATTTAAAAGGATTGAAATATAGTCATTTTTATCCTTTCATCAGGTCTACAAAGGATTTGCCTTGCACTGATTAAAATTAATAATTAATTTTTCAGCAAGGGGTGTTTATCTGACTGAAAATCTTCGAATTATTTGTCGAGATTTGGATTATTCTTCGAGAAGATTCAGGATTTTTGCTAAGATTCGGTTTATTTGTCAAGGAAATTTGAATTATTCTGTAAAATTCAGATTATTTGTCAAGATTCGGATTATTTTTCAAAACTGTTCTTCTTCTTTTTAATTTTTTCCCGGACCGGACGTCATTTCGACATCCACATAGTCCTTCAAGATTCAGATTATTCGTCAAGATTCGGATTATTCGGTAAAATTCTGATTATTCGTCAAGATTCGGATTATACATTAAGAATATTCAAATTATTGGGCTGTCCTATATTTATCCGGATTTCTAACCTAACATTTTTACCATTACATTCAATGGGTGTGAATGAGATAGAAAATTAAAATTGTACTGAATTTATATGAATATTTTAGATTAGAAATCCGTGTAAATATTGGACAAAGCAATATTTTCATACTTCTAACAATTCGTCAAGAAAATTCGGATTATTCGTAGAGATTCCGATTATTCGGCAAGATTTGGATGATTCGGTAAAATAAATTGAAATATTCGGCAGATAAACACCCCTTGTTTTTCAGCATAAATCCGAATCAAGCATAAAACTTATCAAGATCTACCCTTGATTTTTCCAACAGATAGTAAAAAAAAAATTTTTGGGTCAATTAGCCCAACCATGTGCGCATTAACACCGCGAATATCAACCAAAATATATTAATTTCTGGGTGTGATAATCACATGGATAATCTCTCTCCTCTACGCTGTAAGAGCTGTGAGAGATATTTTTGCCTACAAATTATATGGCGGGGTTTGAGTTGCAAAATCATCCAACCTGAATGAAATAAAAGTAAAAAAAATACACCGTCTGCGGGTTTTGGTGTGAGATATGATTTTTTTCGCGTGTCTGGAGTTTATGCTGTCCCCACCACCCCCGCCCATACTCACACCTCTTGGGAAAATTTTCAATCAATTTCCCACGATGAGTGTGCACGATGGGATATTTGAGAAAAATATATTCCTATCTTCTCTCATATCGATTGAGATATATGTATATTATTTTCTTCTCTTGAGCGGATAAACAAGCAAAAAGGAGATAGAGAGAGAGAGAGAAAAAATGACGACGCTATCAGTGATGGTAATCGGGGATTTATTAGGGAATGTGGTGTGTGATGTGTGTGCCTGTCAGTAAGTCAAAATCTCAATTATTAATTTATTGTGTGGTGTGTGGGGAAAAATGGCATTTAAAAGGCATCAAGGTGAAGAGATGAGAGTATTCTTCATATAATTATGCTCGATGTCTATCACATGAGTGTCAAGAGCATCTGTTTCCGCTTCGCTTGAATCTCTTTCTCTCTTTCCTGGATGCTGCTGCCTCATCAATGAGTGAACCCCATCCTCTTGTTGTCTGTCACTCATACCCGGGTATTTTATTCTTCTTTTTTGTTGTTATTTTCCTGAGCCTGTGTCATCATCACACAGCTTCTTGTAGCCCTTCCGTACACTCATTGTTGATGGTGTTGTGTCCTGAATAACATTACGCCCGGGGTTTCCTTTTTATGCTCCTTCTTTCTCTCTACAATCAACAAGGTATACAATAAACTATCTGACTTGTATAGAAGATTACTTTAATACTAAATCTTTTTCTTTAATATTAATGGGGTATTTTGGAATTAAAATTAATCCAAAATAAAATGAGATCCTTAAAACCTTTCATTCTTTTGAGGGTTATTTAATTTTTCTCTCAATGAATAGTGGAAAATTCATTGAATGGATAAATAGGCAATTTGAAATTGAGAAAACGATCTGAGATGTCAGGGGCGTAGCCAGGGAGAGAGAACTTTCAAAAAAGTTCAGGAAACTCAGGTTTTTTGTTTTGGAAGTTTAAAGAATTGTTTTCAAGTTAAAAATTACATTCAAAAGTTTTATAAAGGGAATTTGCAAACGTTGGAAAAATAAAGAGATTAACATAGAAAAAAAAAGTCAGACTTTAGAATTGAAGTATCAAAATTAAAGAAAGAAACGTCAAAGTCAGGAAAAAAATCGTCCAATGTTGAAGAAGAATCGTTAAACGTTAGAAAATAAATGTCAAATTTTATAAAAAAAAGAAGTGTAAAACGTCAAAACGTCAGACGTCAGAAAGATATCAAAAGTTACTTCTTCTTCTTTTTAAATTTCTCAGGACCGGACGTCATTTCGACATCCACACAGCCCATATCAAACGTTACAAATTAAGCGTTAAAACGTCAAACGTTAGAAGAGAAATGTCAATTTGTTTTTTTTTAATGTATTTCAACGTTTTTAAAATTAAAAAAAAAAAACTTTAAGCACTTCATTGATTATTTAGATTTATTGCTACGCCACTGTGAGATGTTGTAGAATAGTAGAGGAAATCCCCACCCACACCCATTAAATTGTTTTTTTAGAGATATTTGCGCATTAAATAGAACAAAACATTCCAAACGCTAAATTCTGTGATATAATGTGAATGAAAAGCTTTAAACTAAACGAAGAAGTTTGTAGTAAAGAAAAAAAAAGGTCAGGGAGCGGAGGTGGGCACATATGGTACAATGTGAGGTACAAACATCAATGCTCACCGAGAATGAGGGCATAGAGAAGATCTTCTTCATCTCTCTTCCTTCTTTTTTACAAGCCTTCTCTCATTCCAATTTCATCGTATTTTCCCGTGTTGTGAAGAATCCCATCCAACTTGTTTGTCTTTTGCACTTCAATAGAGCCATGGGAAAAAAAGGCAGAGGAGGAGGTGGAACAAGAACAGAAAAAAAAGAGAATCTTTCTCTGAAAATTGCCCGGAAATGTCATCATGATTCCCTTCGTCTAATGGTGACACAATCACACAACATATACATGGAGATGTTAATTGTGGAAGAAGAAAAAAAAAGAAGAATGATCGTGATGGGGTATTTTGCAATTTTAGCTGTGTTTCTTTCAGACACAGCTTTTGTTTTTTTTTTTTTTTTTTTACCCACCTCCACCCCTCAGGTCCTCAGCTCGTAGAGCTGATTTCGGACCGAGGCATTGCCGCAATGGCTACTTAGCCCGCTAGTGCATTAGCCCAAGTGCACTAGCAGAAAAAAAAAAAAAAAAAAACACAGAAACACAAGGGAGTGAACAAATAACGACGAGACCAAAAATAAGGGGGACTTCACTTAGACTTTGATTTCATTAACGTGGACAAAACAATCAATTGCACGCAAGGCAATAACTGAGCGTTGCTCAAGAGACAACGCACAGATATCCCTAGAACACACACAGCCACCGCATTTCAGCAACAAATCATCTCGACCGACACAAGCAACACTACAGAAGAACAAGACATGGTCTACATCCTTGTATGCGGGGCATACCTCACACAACGACTGAGCCACAACATTAATCCTCGAAAGGTGCGCATTCAGCCTATAATGATTGCTCATTATTCGGCTGATGACCACAATCTCTCTGCGACTGAGCAAGCGCAACTTTGAAAACCACGGAGTCTCCTGTACTTTAGGCAAAATTGAGTAACAAAACCTACCCAAATCGTCCCTATCCCACTCTTTTTGCCAATCTTTCATACTTTGCTTATGTAAGACTAGCGGCAGCTCTTCTTCAGATTCTCTACTAAGTGCAATGAGGCCGTCCATTCTGCGGGCGTACACAGCAATGCGATTAGCTGGGCGCCTCGACACAAGTACACGAATGTCCTGCCAAAGCTCCTCCTGAACGAACCTTGCTCTCGCAAGTAAACGTTCAATGAGCAAATCAAACCTGATTTGCAGAGGCATGATGCCTGACAGGACCTCCACTGACATTGTGTGTGTGCTTTGCATCAACCCAAGGCAACATCGTAGCGCCTTCCATTGAACTCTCTCTAATTTAATCAAATGGGACGCAGCCATTCCACCAAATGCGAAGCAACCGTACTCAAGAATAGGGCGAACGACAGTTTTAAAAATAATAAGCATAAGTTTAGGGTGTGCACCCCAACTCAAGCCAGCAACAGCTCTAAGGAAATTGAGACGTAAGGAACTTCGCGCAACTACATCACGACAATGAGCCGCGAAAAGGCATTTGCGATCAAAAATCACGCCTAAGTACCTGAACGTGTTTGTCTGAGGTAGTACAGTGTTATCCATTTCCACTTGCACCACAACTTCCCGATGCGTTTTAGAGAACACTAAAACCTCAGATTTTTCCTTGGAAACACTAAGTCCTAAACTGTCATAAAACGTATTCAAATTCCTACAAGCAGCAGTCAGTTCGCTTCCAATTACTTCAGCATTCGCACTTTCAATTCCGATCACTACGTCATCAGCATACTGCAGAATGAAGCAGTTACGTGGAACATAGCGCTCGATATCATGGACATAGAGATTATACAAGGTAGGGGACAACACCGACCCCTGAGGAAGGCCCAATCGACCCACTCTTTTGGCAACTATCTGAGAATTGTTAACGACCAACATCTCCCTGCACTCCATGAGACTGTAAATTGCAGCCACAACTCCGCCTGGCAATCCCAAAACCCTCAAACTTAAGCACAACACATCTATAAGAACCGTGTCGTACGCAGAAGCAACGTCCAAGAATACACACCCCACAGCATTTTGGTTTTCAAATGCTACTTGCACCTTTGTATGTAGTGCGGCAATACAATTCTGTGTACCTCTACTCCTACAAAACCCGAACTGCGAGTTAGGAAGAATATTGCTATCAGTCAGCCATAACTGAAGCCTGCACAGAATCAATTTTTCGTACAATTTACGCACCACTGACAAAAGGCTGATAGGGCGAAAGTTCTTGGGGTTAGTTCTATCTTTATTGGGTTTTGGAATAGCAATAACTTTAGCCTCCTGCCACTTCTCCGGAATCGTGCATGATTTCCAGAAGTAATTAAGAAGACCGAGCAAGGCTTCAATACCTCTTCTAGGAAGCTTCTTCAGGAATATTGCACGAATATTATCCGTACCTGGAGCTTTGTTCCTGAGTGATTTAATGCCAAACTCAATCTCCTCAAAACTAAACTGGCCAGTCAACTGATGGTTATCGATACCATGTTCATTGGGTACAAAGAAATTTTGAGGCTTCGCTACAAATGGCGGCGCTAATCTATCGGCAAACTGTTCTGCCCATTCGTCCCTAAACACACTTTGATTTTGTTTTGATAAACCTCTGAACGACCTAGCCAAGTTCCACATTTCTGACAGGGCTGTGGAGCTTGAAAAGGACGAACAACGATCTCTCCACAAACCAATTTTCTTCCGTTTCATAGTGCGTTTAGTAAGGGAATCAATCCTTGTATAGGCAAGAAAAGATGCTCGATCACCGTACCTTTGAAATCTTTGGAAAGCAGAGCGCCTCAAATTCCAAAACCTACGACACTCCTGATCAAACCATGGCTTATTTTGTTTATTTTCACGTCTGAGCATAGGAACTCCTGCTTCGTTCACAGCTGCAAGTACAGCATCAATGAACTTCTGATATTTATCCACACTATCAGGCAGTGATTCAATTTCCTTTAGCTGATTCTCAAAACTGGTGTTAAACTTTCTCCAGTCAATGTATGAATAATCGATTCTTTGGAATGGATCATTCTGAGCAGCAGAATTAGCTGCATTATCTCTATTGCAAGAAATAGTCAGCACAATGGGAAAATGATCACTGCCCAGTGTGTTATCATATGTGTCCCATACACAATCAATCGCTAAAGCTTGTGATACCATGGTTAGATCAAGGATGCTAGGTGAACAAGGAGGACAAGCTACTCTCGTAAATCTGCCATCATTAAGTACAATTAGATTGGACCTTTCCACCCATTCCTCAATTATTCTACCGTTTGCGTCAGTCAACTCAGAGCCCCAAAGACTACCATGCGCATTAAAATCTCCCATAATAATCACCCTACCATCAGAATTAGAAGGTATAAGCCTATTAAAGTCACGCTCACTCAATCTATGGTTATTTGTGGAATAAACTGAGAATATACGGAACACGGTTCCGTTTACTGAGAGATCAATGCACACACAGTCGCCACCCAAATCCGCTGAAAGTTCAACACGTGTATAAAACATATTAGATTTAATGGCTAACAAAACACCCCCGCCTCTTGGCGACCTATCTTTGCGCACTATGTCATATCCGGTCAATCTAAAAGACAGACTGGATAGTTTCGTTTCCTGAATAGCGACAACACTTATATTAAGTTCGTCACAGATCGCAGCCAAATCGTGCACTTTCGATCGGACGCCATTGCAGTTCCATTGGAGTAACTTAACCACATTTATTGTTTCACTAGGCATCTTCCTCTTCCTCCTCTTCCTCCTCCTGAAGGAAAGAGCCTAACAACTTGGGCAGAAACCGTTCTACAATAGGAAACACAATAACTTCTAACAACTCAAGAATATCACTCTCCACATCGAAAGCTGCCAAGAGTTTCAAAACAACTTTCTTCCAGCCTTTCGGCTCGGACTCTTCAGAGGACTTTTTCTTAATCTTTATGCGTGCCCTACTAGTCTGACTCTTCATCTGTTTCGCCTTCCCCTTCTCTTCCATTAACCTCTCCTCCTGTTCGGCTACCTTCTTGCGATGAAACTTCTTCTGAGTCAATCGCGTAACATCAAATGCGCTCTTTGGTCGCTTGACTCTGCGTTTGACTTTATTGTCAAGAGATTCCGCCACCGTAGGGAAATCAGAATCCGAATCAGACATATCATCTTCCATCCCACTGATAGCCTCAAAAGGATTTTCACTCTCAAAAAGACTTCTCTTCGATCCATGTGGCCCTTTAACAACCTGAGAGTACGATACATTATGCCTCACTTTAGCGTTCTTTAATGCTTTTTCAGCATGTAAAGCCCTCGCTTTGCACACGTGCTGTGCTTGGGGAAATGTCTCATTGCAATTAGGACATTTGAAACCGGTTTGGCTGCACACAGTTTTGCCGTCTTCGTGTACTAAACCACACTTATTGCATCGCGACTTATTCCCACAAAACTTCACGGTATGGCCATAGCGCAAGCACTTTGAGCAATACATGACCTTGTCGCTATAGCCATGTACCGTGATCACAAGACCCTCAGCCGCGATAAAATCTGGCAGGATATTACCTTGAAAGGTAACTCTAACTGCCCTAGCCGGTACCCACTCTACTTTACGCTCAAGTGGCGGAGCGCCCGAAGACGAAGCGCCACCTGCTGAAAAAACTTCCGTAACTTTCTTCTTTCTCATACGGAACACATCCAGCACCTTGATCTCGGCATTAACTGCCTCCCTCAATTTCCCAACACCATTCTTGATGATTTCTTCCGGCTCATCAAGATCCAAAATTACCACCCCATCCACTTCCACCTCCTTTGCCTGAATATAAACCCTGAACTGGGTGAAATCTTTGTCCAAAGGAAGCACGTTTGCCTCATTTATCCCTGTGAGAATCACCTTAACCTTGTCCGAGAAAATCTTGCGTATTTCAATGATAGTTTTGTACTTCGCATAAAGCTTCTTCGACAAGGTTACCTGATTCACTGATTGCCCATCTTTGCCCCTAAAGTAAACCACAAAAGGGCCCTTAGCATCAGGAGCATAAAACCGAATCCTATTAGCTAATGCCGCCACGTTTTGGGAAGAAGAATTTGCCGTGTTTTGCTTAAATTCATCAGGATCGGATTCAAATTCGTCTCCATTTGCACGACCACCACTGTCCTCTCCCATCGCTGCGCAATTCAATGCGCACCCGTTAGTCGGAGATAAGCTCGTACGACTTTGCTCACTTATACACCAAAGCTACTCTAACAATGAAAAAACCCGAAAATTTCCCCACCAGAGAAACTAAAAACCCGGAAAAAAGAAAACTTCACCCCAAATTAATAAGAAAATATTGAAAAACCACCCCCAATCACTAAGAAAAACTAATCTCAAAATAAATCGCCTCACTAACTTAATAAATCTCAAAAAATATCCAAAATTCACTGAACGACTCTTCTAATCGACCACTCACTTCAGCAAGCGAAACGCAACTGACACAGCTTTTGTGTACCGAGCAAAATCGAAAGTCGTCAGATCGGGTTCAAACTTGGGATGAGCACGAATTAGGGTCCCCACATTCCAAAAAACGTATGCGCCAAAAAAATTTTTTTTCCGGCCGGCCGGCCGGCCGGCCGGCCGTAGTACAAAGCTAAATTGCAAGAGAACGGTAATAGATAGAGACTTGCGGTAAACGGCAAAGTTTAAATATCGACTGGAAGACATCCGATTATGATGTCAAATTTTACCCCCCACCCCCGCGTCCGCCATTTTGAATAACCTCAAAATATTGTTTTCACTATATCTCAGCCGCTATTATAGCTAGAGGGCTGAAATTTTGATATGTTGTAGGGGCCATCAAGAGTTTTCCAACGATACCTCATTTTCGAAAATCGGTCAAGCCGTTTAGTCAATATGGCCGCCACAATTTTTCATCGAAAATCGACCATAACTCGAAAACGGCTCGACCGATTTTGATCAACCCGGGGTCAAATGAAAGATCTCAACAAACCCTACAACTCTCTAGAACATCCGAAGTTTCAAAAGTGACCGCTAGGGGGCCAAAAATCAAAAACAAAATTTTCGATGAGTTTTCGATGAATATCTCGAAAACGACGACATAAATTTTTTTTATTTTTTGATATGTTGTAGCTGACTATATTATCTAGCTCCATGCCAAAAATGAAGAAAATCTATGGATCCGTTCTCGAGATATAGCCTTCCAAAGTTGGCATGTCATATCTCGGGTTCTACAAGTCCGATCTTGATCAACTCAAGCGCAAATGAAAGGTTTCGTGAAGCCCTACAAATGTCTAGAACATTGCAATTTCGAAAAATGACCGCAAGAGGCGCTAAAGTCAAAAACAAAGTTTTCGAAAATTTCGAACTCGAATTTTTCGAAAATGGCGACATAAATTTTTTTCATTTTTCGATATGTTATAGCTGACTTCAAGACCTTTCAAACAAAAAAAAATTTATGAAAATCTATGGATCCGTTCTCGAGATATGGCCTTCCAAACATTTCTTAGGGTATGACTTTTCAACTTTTCCCGACTTTGCGCGTATTTAAATTAATTCGCGTTCTAGTTTGCTCTCACAAAATTGGTACACTGAAAGAAACACAGCTCCCGTAAGCTTGGTCAGCTTACCAGTACATTTTTTCTTTCCTCTATAAAATGTTTTGCCGCCAAGTGACCAACATTTTGTAATTTCCGCCATCAAATGTTTTTTTTTTATTATTTCTTTGCTTCTTCTTTCCTAATGCACCACTAAAAAAAATAGAAAAGAAAATTAAAATAAAATTCCCTTCTGACTTTTCAGAAAATTCACCTTCAAGACGTGCCCTCGACCGCTTTCCTTAAAATACGAATTTCGTAAATTTCATTAACCATCTTCGCTCTGAAAGACATACATTACATGCTTAATAAATCAAGCATAAATGAAGAAATTTTAAAAGCATTTACATTGCTGCGTGTAAATAATTTAAAAAAAAATCTTTTGACAGTATGTAATTTGCTGTCATTTTTCTGACAGATGCAACTGTCAATGTCACATTGCAACTATATGAACATAAAACCACTTAACCGATTATATTTATTTTTTCTTTTTAATGTGAAACAAATCGTGTTGAAGGTAGTGTTGCATCTTGAAAATGCTCAAGAAAAAAAATCATCACTATCTTTACCATCTCATTGCCTATTTTTTTTCAATAATAAACAAAGCTAAAGTCTGTTTCATTTTTGCTTTTCTCCATAACGTGCCAACTTTAAAATAAACTACATGTCTATTTTTATTTTTATTCAAATGTGCCGTGTTTATGCAATACATTGCTGCTTGAGAGCTCAATGGAGCCATTTGGAAGATAATTATCACCGCTGGTATTCAGTGTGGCCATAATAAAAAAAATAACCGCAAAATGCAAGTTCAACGTGGAAGGAACACGACGTGTTATTAATCACCATATTGTCAATTTTCTTTTTATGCAATTTTCATTATCAACGCTGTATGACTAAATTCCTTTGGAATGTGTAAGAATAAAATATAAATAATGCGCAATATCATGATGATTTGTAAGAAAATTTTCTATTTATAAATTTTTTTATTCTTTGTCATTTTATACGATAGTACATGTTTGATATGAAAATGAATTTTCTTTTATAAAATTAGTTTGAAAAGAAAAATTAGATTGATTGAAAAAATTCTCAATTAATGATCGTCAAAGGAAAATTAGTAATCTAGTTGGCCCTGTGGTTTAAATTGCTCTTATTTTTAGTGGATCGATTCTTTGTATCAATTTCCATGTCATTGGTTCGAATCTCACCCAGAATCCGTATTGAATTTTTTTTCTTCTCTTTCCTTTATTTTTTTGGGAAAACTTATTGTGAAATATCATCAAAAAAATCCAAATTCAGTTGCTTTAGGCTATAATGATAAAAGAAATCCACGTGTTTGAACAACACAGTTGTATTTTTTCTTTAATATCTCAAGTCATGCTAGAATTGTGAAAGAAAAAAAACCTTCCAATTATTTCCATCACAAGACATTGAAGAAAAAATTGTGAGAGTTTGATGAGTGGTTCACAAAACTTTCCGGTTTGTTTCTTCTTCTCATTTCTTGTGCAAAAAAAAAAAAAACGATGCGTTAGGAAAACAATAAGATATGCGCGGAGACAATTCAGCGAAAATTGCTTGAAGAATCACCGCAAATAAGTGATGAGGATTGAAAAAAAAAACATAAATAAATTCACAGAGAGTAAATGATTTCTGTAAATAAGACAAAAGTCTCTTTGCTGATGGGGAGAGAAAGGAAACCCTTTGTCTGTGAGCATTTTATGGAATATTCTTCGACATTTTGCTTATTGGAGAAGGAGAAGAATTAGAAGGAAAAAGATCTGTTGGTGTTTTATGGTCGATTAGCAATGAGTGAAAATTGTAATTCTTCGCTTCTCTTTTTTTTCCCTATATACATATTGTGGATGGATGTGCAAAAAGTCCATTATAATGTGCCCCCTCATCTCTATTGTAGACACTGGAATTCGACAGGGAAGGACTGACGAAGCTCAAGAAGGCAATTAAAGCCATTCACAATTCTGGAAATAGTGAGTGTTCATAAAATGTTTTTTTCCCCATTAAGATGAATGAGAAATTGATGTGTAATGGTTGCACCTTTTGCAGCTCATGTGGACAATGAGATGTGCCTCGTGCGAGCACTTGAGAGACTGGGTAGTGTAGCACTATCGAAGGAGGAACCCGACATTGGGGCTGCTTTCCTCAAATTTTCCGTCGTGACCAAAGAATTGAGTGCCCTCATGAAGACTCTCATGCAGAATATCAGCAATATTGTCATGTTCCCCGTGGATTCATTCCTCAAATCCGAACTGAGGGGTGTCAAGGGGGAGATGAAACGTCCTTTTGACAAAGCTGCCAAGGATTATGAATCGAAATTCCTCAAGATTGAGAAGGAGAAAAAATCCCAAGCAAAGGAAGCAGGATGGATTAGGACAGAGGTGACACCTGCTGAAATTGCTGATGAAATGGAAAAGGAACGTCGAGTCTTTCAGATTCAAATGTGTGAAGTGAGTGTACTTTACAAGGAAAAAAATTATTCTTTATCCACGATTTAAAAAAATGTTTTTTCTTTCTTAGTATTTGATAAAATTCAATGAAATCAAAACAAAGAAGGGAATTGAATTACTTCAGCATCTTGTGGAATACTACCATGCTCAGAATAAGTAAGTTCTTGTTATTGGAGATGATGTGATCGATCGTAAATAATTGGTTAAGAAAATAAGAAAAGGGATTTTCGGTCTTATTTTAGGCTAATTATTGGCTGTAAATTCTTTCAGACACAGCTTTTGTATACGGAGCAAAATCGAAAGTCGTTAAATCGGGCTCAAAATTGGGATGAGCACGAATGCGCCAAAAAAATTTTTTTCCGGTCGTCCGTCCGTCCGTAGTATAACGCTAAATTGTGAGAGAACGGCAAAGTTTAAATATCGACCGAAAGACATCCGTTTATGAGGTCAAATCCACATTTTCAGCCCCTATTACAGCTAAAAATCTGAAATTTTTATATGTTGTAGAGGCCATCAATACCTTTCTAACGAAACCTAATTTTTGAAAATAGGTTAAGCCGTTTAGTCAATATGGCCGCCGCAATTTTTCATCGAAAATCGATCATAACTCGAAAACGGCTTGACCGATTATAATCATCTCGGGCTGAAATGAAAGCTCACAACAAATCCTACAACTCCTAAAACATCCGAAGTTGAGTGACCGAAAGTGATCCGAAAAGTGACTATTAGAGGGCCAAAAATCAGAAACTTTTCGATGAGTTTTCGATGAATATCTCAAAAACGCCATTATCGATTTGTTTCCATTTTTTGTTATATTATAGATTACTATAACATCTATTTATAAAAAAAAAATTTTTTAAAAATTTGTCGCCATTTTGAAAATATTGAGTTCCAACTTTGATATGGCATATCACGGGATCTACAAGTCCGATTTTGATCAAATCATGTGTAAATGAAAGGTTTCATGAAACCCTACAAATATCTAGAACATTGCAACTTCGAGAAATGACCGCAAGAGGCGCTAAAGTCAAAATCGAATTTTTTAAAAGTTTTGAACTCGAATATTTCGAGAATGGTATTATCGATTTGCTTTAAATTTTGATATGTTATAGTTGAGGTTAAGACCTTTCCAACGATAGCTCAAAATCGAAAATCGATAGAGCCGTTTTCGAGATATGG